>NC_069687.1:60852704-61143914 GCF_023699985.2 Odocoileus virginianus | reverse complement strand
TGGAATCAAGATTGCCAGGAGAAATATCAATAACCTCAGATATGCAGATGACACCACCCTTATGGCAGAAAGTGAAGAGGAACTAAAAAGCCTCTTGATGAAAGTGAAAGAGGAGAGTGAAAAAGTTGGCTTAAAGCTCAACATTCAGAAAACTAAGATCACAGCATCTGGTCCCCATCACTTCATGGGAAACAGATGGGCAAACAGTGGAAACAGTGGCTGACTTTATTTTTGGGGGCTCCAAAATCACTGCAGATGGTGGCTGCAGGCATGAAATTAAAAGATGCTTACTCCTTGGAAGGAAAGTCATGACCAACCTAGATAGCATATTAAAAAGCAGAAACATTACATTGCCATCAAAGGTCCGTCTAGTCAAGGCTATGGTTTTTCCTGTAATCATGTATGGATGTGAGAGTTGGACTGTGAAGAAAGCAGAGAGCCAAAGAATTGATGCTTTTCAACTGTGGTGTTGGAGACTACTCTGGAGAGTCCCTTGGACTGCAAGGAGATCCAACCAGTCCATCCTAAAGGAGGTCAGTCCTGGGTGTTCACTGGAAGGACTTATGCTGAAACTGAAACTCCAATACTTTGGCCACCTCATGTGAAGAGTTGACGCATTGGAAAAGACCCGAGGAGGAGCCAAGATGGCGGAGGAATAGGACGGGGAGACCGCTTTCTCCCCTACAAATTCATCGAAAGAACATTTGAACGCTGAGCAAATTTCACAAAACAACTTCTGATCGCTAGCAGAGGACATCAGGCGCCCAGAAAAGCAGCCCATTGTCTTCGAAGGGAGGTAGGACAAAATATAAAAGATAAAAAGGGAGACAAAAGAGCTACGGACGGAGACCCGTCCCGGGAAGGGAGTCTTAATAGAGGAAGTTTCCAATCACCAGGAAACCCTCGCACTGGCGGGACTGGGGGAAGTTTTTGGCAATCTAACTGGGAGGAAAAATTAAATAAGGCCCACAGATTACGTGCCTAAAAGCAACTCCCAGCAGAAAAGTACCCCAGACGCCCGCACCCGCCAGCAACAAGCGGGGGCGGAACGGAGAGGAGCGGGCGGCATTGCTTAGGGTAAGGACCGGCCCGAAGACCCTGAGAGCAATCGGAGGGAGCTTTTTTAAACTGTGGGACAAAATTAACCGGCCGGAACACACTGCCTGCGGTTCGCAAAACAAAGGGACTGAGAAAGTCCAGAAAAGAGCCGGCCCGTCCCCGCTGGAGGTAGGAGGCAGGGGTAAGGGGAAAAGGGCAAACTCAGCCCCTGAGAAGCCACCCCCTCCCACACTGCAAACAGGCCTCCGGGTTCCATCTAAAGACTTCCTGAGACCCGACTGGCGGTGCGTGCTGGGGCCGCGGAGGGAAAAAGCGCGCCGTACCCGGGGAGATTGCCCCCAAGCCTCTGGCTGCCTGGGCCGCTCGCCGCGGAGGGAAAAAGCGCGCCGTACCCGGGGAGATTGCGCCCAAGCCTCTGGCTGCCTGGGCCGCTCAGGCCAGGAAAGGCACAAAACGCAGGTGCAACCGAATCCGCGCTTTTGTGGAGTACCAGAAAACTGGAACCGCACTCAACACAGGGCCTGCTCCATATAGAGCAGCCGGGAGCCTGAGCAGTGTAGACGGGGAAAGCACTGACACCCGTGAGCGGGGCAAACCCAGTGTGGCCGGAACACGGTGAGAGCTATCCACACAGAGCGGTATCTGTCTGCAGCGCCCCGCCCTCCCCGTAGCAGGACTAAACTGAACTAGCGAACCTAAATAAGAGATCACCTCCGCCCGCCTGTGTCAGGGCGGAAATTAGACACCGAAGAGAAGCCAAAATAAACAAAGGGAACCGCTTCAGAAAGGACCGGTGCAACAGATTAAAATCCCTGAAGGTAACACCGACTACACCGGAAGGGGCCTACAGATATCTAGAAGTGTTAAGCTGGAAAGAGGAGCTATCTGAAATTGAACTGAACCTACACTGACCGCAACAACTCCAGAGAAATTCCTAGATATATATGTATTTTTTTTTAATTTAAAAAAAAATTTTCTTTCCTTTTTTTTTAAAAATTTTTTCTCTTTTATTTTCTTTTAAAATTCCCTACTACTCCCCCATTACTCCTCAACTTTCATTTTCATATATTTTTACGATTTTTTTAATTAGTGAAAAAAATTTTTTTTCTTTTTTTTTTCTTGTTTTTCTCTTCTATTTCCTTTTAAAGTCCTCTAATACTCCTCTATTATTCCTTAATTTTCATTTTCATTTCACTATAACCTTGCCAAAAAAAAGAGACAGAAACCCTATTTTTAAAGCAAACTTCATATACATTTCTAAATTTTTTTGTGTGTTTTTGTTTTTAAATATTGTATTTCAAAGAGTCTAACCTCTACACTAGATTTTTAATCTTTGTTTTTCAGTATGTGATATAAATTTTGGACATTTAAGAATCCAATATTCAGTTCCCATTTCTATTCAGGAATGTGGTGATTACTCTCCCACTTTTTTTTTTTTTTAACTCTCCCACTTTTGACTCTCTGTTTTCTACCTCAGAACACCTCTATTTCCTCCTTTCCCCTTCTCTTCCCAATCCAATTCTGTGAATCTTTGTGGGTGTCTGGGCTACGGAGAACACTTTGGGAACAGATAACTGCGTAGATCTGTCTCTCTCCTCTTGAGTCCCCTTTTTCTCCTCCTGCTCACCTCTATCTCCTTCCTCCCTCTCCTATTCTTCATGTAACTCTGTGAACCTCTCTGGTTGTCTCTCATGGTGGAGAATCTTTTCACCATTAACCTAGAAGTTTTATTATCAGTGCTGTATAGTTGGAGAAGTCTTGAGACTATTGGAAGAATAAAACTGAAATCCAGAGGCAGGAGACTTAAGCCCAAAACCTGAGAAAACCAGAAAACTCCTGACTACACGGAACATTAAGGAATAAGAGACCATCCAAAAGCCTCCATACCTATACTAAAACCAACCACCACCCAAGAGCCAATAAGCTGTAGTACAAGACATACCACGCAAATTCTCCAGCAACACAGGAACATAGACCTGAGTGTCCACATACAGGCTGTCCAAAGTCACACCTAACACAAAGACCCATTGCAAAACTCAATACTGGACACTCCATTGCACTCCAGAGAGAAGAAATCCAATTCCACACACCAGAACGCCGACGCAAGCTTCCCTAACCAGGAAACCTTGACAAACCAATCGTCCAACCCCACCCACTGGGTGAAACCTCCACAATAAAAAGGAACCACAGACCACAAGAATACAGAAAGCCCACTCCAGACACAGCAATCTAAACAAGACGAAAAGGCAGAGAAATACCCAACAGGTAAAGGAACATGAAAAAAGCCCACCAAGTCAAACAAAAGAGGAGGAAATAGGGAATCTACCTGAAAAAGAATTTAGAATAATGATAATAAAAATGATCCAAAATCTTGAAAACAAAATGGAGTTACAAATAAATAGCCTGGAGACAAAGATTGAGAAGATGCAAGAAAGGTTTAACAGGGACCTAGAAGAAATAAAAAAAAGTCAATTAAAAATTAATAATGAAATAAATGAGATCAAAAACACTCTGGAGGGAACCATGAGTAGAATAACAGAGACAGAAGATAGGATAAGTGCGTTAGAAGATAAAATGGTGGAAATAAATGAAGCAGAGAGGAAAAAAGAAAAAAGAATCAAAAGAAATGAGGACAACCTCAGGGACCTCTGGGACAATGTGAAACGCCCCAACATTCGAATCATAGGAGTCCCAGAAGAAGAAGACAAAAGGAAAGGCCATGAGAAGTTACTCGAGGAGATAATAGCTGAAAACTTCCCTAAAATGGGGAAGGAAGTAGCCACCCAAGTCCAAGAAACCCAGAGAGTCCCAAACAGGATAAACCCAAGGCGAAACACCCCAAGACACATATTAATCAAATTAACAAAAATCAAACACAAAGAACAAATATTAAAAGCAGCAAGGGAGAAACAACAAATAACACACAAAGGGACTCCTATAAGGATAACAGCTGATCTATCAATAGAAACCCTTCAGGCCAGAAGGGAATGATGGCAGGACATACTTGAAGTAATGAAAGAGAAGAACCTACAACCTAGATTACTCTACCCAGCAAGGATCTCATTCAGATATGAAGGAGAACTCAAAAGCTTTACAGACAAGCAAAAGCTGAGAGAATTCAGCACCACCAAACCAGCTCTTCAACAAATACTAAAGGATCTTCTCTAGACAGGAAACACAGAAAGGTGGTATAAACGTGAACCCCAAACAACAAAGTAAATGGCAATGGGACTATACCTATCAATAATTACCTTAAATGTAAATGGGTTGAATGCCCCAACCAAAAGACAAAGGCTGGCTGAATGGATACAAAAGCAAGACCCTTATATATGCTGTCTACAAGAGACCCACCTCAAAACAAGGGACACATACAGACTAAAAGTGAATGGCTGGAAAAAAATATTCCACGCAAACGGAGACCAAAAGAAAGCAGGAGTCGCAATACTCATATCAGATAAAATAGACTTTCAAATAAAGGCTGTGAAAAGAGACAAAGATGGACACTACATAATGATCAAAGGATCAATCCAAGAAGAAGATATAACAATTATAAATATATATGCACCCAACATAGGAGCACCACAGTATGTAAGGCAAACACGAGTATGAAAGAGGAAATTAATAGTAACACAATAATAGTAGGAGACGTTAATACCCCACTCACAACTATGGATAGATCAACTAAACAGAAAATGAACAAGGAAACACAAACTTTAAAGGACACAATGGACCAGCTAGACCTTATTGACATCTATAGGACATTTCACCCCACAACAATCAACTTCACCTTTTTCTCAAGTGCACACAGAACCTTCTCCAAAATAGATCACATCCTGGGCCATAAATCTATTCTTGGTAAATTCAAAAAAACTGAAATCATTCCAGTCATCTTTTCTGACCACTGTGCAGTAAGATTAGATCTCAATTACAGGAAAAAAATTATTAAAAATTCAAACATATGGAGGCTAAACAACACGCTTCTGAATAACCAACAAATCATAGAAGAAATCAAAAAAGAAATCAAAAAAGAAATCAAAATATGCATAGAAATGAATGAAAATGAAAACACAACAACCCAAAACCTATGGGACACTGTAAAAGCAGTGCTAAGGGGAAGATTCATAGCATTACAGGCCTACCTCAAGAACTAAGAAAAAAGTCAAATAAATAACCTAACTCTACACCTAAAGCAACTAGAGAAGGGAGAAATGAAGAACCCCAGGGTTAGTAGAAGGAAAGAAATCTTTAAAAATTAGGGCAGAAATAAATGCAAAAGAAACTAAAGAGACCATAGCAAAAATCAACAAAGCTAAAAGCTGGTTTTTTGAAAAAATAAACAAAATTGACAAACCATTAGCAAGACTCATTAAAAACAAAGGGAGAAGAACCAAATTAACAAAATTAGAAACGAAAACGGAGAGATCACAACAGACAACACTGAAATACAAAGGATCATAAGAGACTACTACCAGCAGCTCTATGCCAATAAAATGGACAACTTGGAAGAAATGGACAAGTTCTTAGAGAAGTATAACTTTCCAAAACTGAACCAGGAAGAAATAGAAGATCTTAACAGACCCATCACAAGCAAGGAAATCAAAACTGTAATCAGAAATCTTCCAGCAAACAAAAGCCCAGGACCAGATGGCTTCACAGCTGAATTCTACCAAAAATTTAGAGAAGAGCTAACACCTATCTTACTCAAACTCTTCCAGAAAATTGCAGAAGAAGGTAAACTTCCAAACTCATTCTATGAGGCCACCATCACCCTAATTCCAAAACCACACAAAGATGCCACAAAAAAAGAAAACTACAGGCCAATATCACTGATGAACATAGATGCAAAAATCCTTAACAAAATTCTAGCAAACAGAATCCAACAACATATTAAAAAAAATCATACACCATGACCAAGTGGGCTTTATCTCAGGAATGCAAGGATTCTTTAATATCTGCAAATCAATCAATGTAATACACCACATTAACAGATTGAGAGATAAAAACCATATGATTATCTCAATAGATGCAGAAAAAGCCTTTGACAAAATTCAACATCCATTTATGATTAAAACTCTCCAGAAAGCAGGAATAGAAGGAACATACCTCAACATAATAAAAGCTATATATGACAAACCCACAGCAAGCATCACCCTCAATGGTGAAAAATTGAAAGCATTTCCCCTGAAATCAGGAACAACACAAGGGTGCCCACTCTCACCACTACTATTCAACATAGTTTTGGAAGTGTTGGCCACAGCAATCAGGGCAGAAAAAGAAGTAAAAGGAATCCAGATAGGAAAAGAAGAAGTGAAACTCTCTCTGTTTACAGATGACATGATCCTCTACATAGAAAACCCTAAAGACTCTACCAGAAAATTACTAGAGCTAATCAACAAATACAGTAAAGTTGCAGGATATAAAATTAACACACAGAAATCTCTGGCATTCCTATACACTAACAATGAGAAAACAGAAAGAGAAATTAAGGAAACGATACCATTCACCATTGTAACAAAAAGAATAAAATACTTAGGAGTATATCTACCTAAAGAAACAAAAGACCTATACATAGAAAACTATAAAACACTGATGAAAGAAATCAAAGAGGACACACACAGATGGAGACACCGTGTTCATGGATTGGAAGAATCAATATTGTCAAAATGGCTATACTACCCAAAGCAATCTATAGATTCAATGCAATCCCTATCAAACTACCAACGGTATTTTTCACAGAACTAGAACAAATAATTTCACAATTTGTATGGAAATACAAAAAACCTCGAATAGCCAAAGTAACCTTAAGAAAGAAGAATGGAACTGGAGGAATCAACCTGCCTGACTTCAGACTATACTACAAAGCCACAGTCATCAAGACAGTATGGTACTGGCACAAAGACAGAAATATAGATCAATGGAACAGAATAGAAAGCCCAGAGATAAATCCACGAACCTATGGTCACCTTATGTTCGACAAAGGAGGCAAGGATATACAATGGAAAAAAGACAACCTCTTTAACAAGTGGTGCTGGGAAAACTGGTCAACCACTTGTAAAAGAATGAAACTAGAACACTTTCTAACACCATACACAAAAATAAACTCAAAATGGATTAAAGATCTAAATGTAAGACCAGAAACTATAAAACTCCTAGAGGAGAACATAGGCAAAACACTCTCTGACATAAATCACAGCAGGATCCTCTATGACCCACATCCCAGAATTTTAGAAACAAAAGCAAAAATAAACAAATGGGACCTAATGAAACTTAAAAGCTTTTGCACAACAAAGGAAACTATAAGCAAGGTGAAAAGACAGCCCTCAGATTGGGAGAAAATAATAGCAAATGAAGCAACAGACAAAGGATTAATCTCAAAAATATACAAGCAACTCCTGCAGCTCAACTCCAGAAAAATAAATGACCCAATCAAAAAATGGGCCAAAGAACTAAACAGACATTTCTCCAAGGAAGACATACAGATGGCAAAAAAACACATGAAAAGATGCTCAACATCACTCATTATCAGAGAAATGCAAATCAAAACCATAATGAGGTACCATTACACGCCAGTCAGGATGGCTACTATCCAAAAGTCTACAAGCAATAAATGCTGGAGAGGGTGTGGAGAAAAGGGAACCCTCTTACACTGTTGGTGGGAATGCAAATTAGTATAGCCACTATGGAAAACAGTGTGGAGATTCCTTAAAAAGCTGGAAATAGAACTGCCATATGACCCAGCAATCCCACTTCTGGGCATACACACCGAGGAAACCAGATCTGAAAGAGACACGTGCACCCCAATGTTCATTGCAGCACTGTTTATAATAGCCAGGACATGGAAGCAACCTAGATGCCCATCAGCAGACGAATGGATGAGGAAGCTGTGGTACATATACACCATGGAATATTACTCAGCCATTAAAAAGAATTCATTTGAATCAGTTCTAATGAGATGGATGAAACTGGAGCCCATTATCCAGAGCG
Source organism: Odocoileus virginianus (assembly GCF_023699985.2). Taxonomy (NCBI): domain Eukaryota; kingdom Metazoa; phylum Chordata; class Mammalia; order Artiodactyla; family Cervidae; genus Odocoileus; species Odocoileus virginianus. The sequence continues at coordinate 61,135,871 of NC_069687.1, read as the reverse complement.
AAGTAAGCCAGAAAGATAAAGACCATTACAGTATACTAACACATATATATGGACTTTAGAAAGATGGTAACGATAACCCTATATGCAAAACAGAAAAAGAGACTCAGATGTATAGAACAGACTTGTGGACTCTGTGGGAGAAGGCGAGGGTGGGATGTTTCAAGAGAACAGCATCGAAACATGTATATCTAGGGTGAAACAGATCACCAGCCCAGGTTGGATGCATGAGACAAGTGCTCAGGCCTGGTGCACTGGGAAGACCCAGAGGGATGGGGTGGAGAGGGAGGTGGGAGGGGGACCAGGATGGGGAATACATGTAAATCCATGGCTAATTCATTTCAATGTATGACAAAAACCACTGCAATGTTGTAAAGTAATTAGCCTCCAACTAATAAAAATAAATGGAAAAAAAAAAAATAAAGGAAAAGACCCTAATTCTGGGAAGGATTGGCAGCAGGAAAAGAAGGGGACGACAGAAGATGAGATGGCTGGATGGCATCACAGACTCGATGGACATGAGTTTGAGTAACTCCAGGAGTTGGTGATGGACAGGGAGGCCTGGCATGCTGTGGTTCATGGTATCGCAAAGAGTCAGACACGACTGAGCGACCTAACTGAACTGAATAACTAATTTTAAAAGTATATAACTCCCTTGGTAACAGTAGCGAGGGGGTACTCTCCATCCCAAAACTCCGCTACACAAAAGCTCTTGCGTGATCAAGCCTGGTCCATGGTCCTGAAGCTAAATCTTCTTTGGCGATTAGAAATCCAACACCCCTCACCATAAGCTATCAGTACCTAAACTTAACAGAAGGCTAAGAGGCTCAGAAAACACCATGGAACCATAAAGGCTCAAATTAAACAGTGTTTTATTTATAGCTGCAGACTTTTTTATTCATGTGCACTGTTCTCTGTATTATAGGCCAATTCCTCTATCTAGCCTTGACTTTACCAAAATCCATGATTCGGGCTGACAACTATATTGCCAAGGAAAGTTTTAACCTAAGAATACAGCTATACCTCACTTTATTGTACTTCAGTTTCTTGCATTTCACAGATACTGTGTTTTTTACAAATCCAAAGTATGTGGCAACCCTGTATTGTTAGATGATATCAGTATTTTTCACCAATAAAGTATTTTTAAAATGGAGGAGGAAACACAACCAACTCCAGTATTCTTTCCTGGGAAATCCCATGGACAGAGGGGCCTGGTGGGCTACAGTCCATGGGGTCACAAAGAGTCGGACATGACTTACTGACTAAACAATGAAAACAATTTTTAAATTATGGTATGTACCTATTTTTAAGACATAATGCTAGTGCACTACTGTTGCACTATACTGTTGAAAAACTACAGTATAGTGTAAGCATAACTTTTATACCCACTGGGAAACCAAAAAATTTGTGTGACTCCCTTTATTGAGATAGTCACTTTACTGCAGTCGTCTAGAACCAAACCCACAACATCTCCAACATTTCCCTGTAGTGCAAGCTCAAATAAAAGAGAAGATGTGACAACATACTACAAAAATATGATAGATCCTAAGAGACTAGTGTGACCAACTATATGCCAACAAATTTGACAACCTAGAAGAAATGAATAAACTCCTAGAGAGAAAACCTACCAAGACTGAATTACGAAGAAATGGAATCTGAGACGGATTACTAGTAAGGAGATGGTAACAGTAATAAAATGTCTCCAACAAACAAAGGCCAGGAGTGGAAGGCTTCACTAGTGAACTCTACTAAACAAATAAAAATGAATTAATTATTAGGATATGACACCAAAAACAAAAGAAATAAAAGCAAAAATAAACAAATGGGGTGACACCAAACTAAAAAGCTTCTGCACATCAAAGGAAATCATCAACAAGATGAAAAGGCAATCTACTAAAGGTGAGAAGATACTTGCAAATTATGTATCTATCAAGGGGTTAGTATATAAAGAATTCATACAACTCAATAGCAAAAAACAAAGAGTTCAATTAAAAAATGGGTAGAAGATTGTGAACAAGTATTTTTTTCAAGGAAGACACATAAATGGCCAAGAGGTAAATGAGAAAGTGCTCAACATCACTAACCATCAGGGAGAGGCAAATCAAAACCACAGTGACATATCACTTCACACTTGTTAGAATGGCTATGATCAAAAACACAAAAATAACAACTGTTGGCGAGGATATGCAGTAAAAGGACCCCTTACGCACTGTTCATGGAAATATAAACTGCTGAAGACACTATAGAAAACAACACGGAGGTTCCTAAAAAGCTAAAAATAGAGCTACCACATGATCCAGCAACTCCACTTCTCGGTGTTTATCCAAAGAAAACAAAACACTAAATCCCTCCACCCCAAATGTGTACCTCTGTGTTCACTGCAGCATTAACTACAATAGCCAACATATGGAAACAACCCATCCATCAAAGGATGAATGGATAAAGATGTGGGGTGTATATGTGTACAATGGAATACTATTTAGTCACAGAAAGAAGGAAAGCTTGCTATTTGCAACAACATGGATGGACCTTAAGGCTATTATGCTAAATGAAATAAGACAAAGACAAATACTGCATGATCTCAATTAGATGTGGAATCTGAAAAACAATAAACCAAGCTCATTTATATAAAAACTACAGGCAGAGGTAGGGGGTGGGCAAAATGGGTGACGGATCAAAAAGTACAATCTTTCGTATATACTTAAGTCCTAAGGACGTGAGGTACAGCATAGTGACTGTAATTAATAAATATTGTGCTACCTATTTGCGAGTTGCTAAAAACAGTAAATCTCAGAATTTCTCATCATAAGAAAAACAATTCTAACTATGTGCGGTAACGGATGGTAACTAAACTTACTGTGGAGATCATTTTGCATTAAATACAAATATCAAACCACTAAGTTGTAAAACTGAAATGAATATAATGTTATGTCAATTATACCTCAAAAAATTAGGGAAGAATAAAAAGTTCAAAGTTCCTTTGGCTATGCCTCCCTCCTATCCCCAAATACAGAATAACTTTGCAATTTTCTTTTAAGTAGCAGTACACTCAAATATCATTTATGGCACATTTGTTACTTTCAAAGTCTGACAGGAAGAGGAAAATAAAGACTTCCTGGACTAGATTCACAGAACACTCTCAAAAGTTCTTACGTGGATTAGCGCAGACATCAATAAAGCTGATTTCCCTAACAGGCCCCAGCCAAGACAGGCACACCAGACTGGTAACAGTTTCACATCACATCCCAGTATATGGAAATAATCTAGATGATAATATCTGTAGTTACATTTGCGGTAAGTATCTATAGCTATTTTCCTGTCATTATTTTGAATAAGATCACAATCATACCATTATTATTATGACTATAAAACATAGCATTAACAATCATTATTTTATTCTAGGTAACACTCAACCAGAGTCAAATCCAAAGCCTTCTCTCCTTTTAATTACTATAACTTTGGCTGGCTAGCTCACATTAAAGAAAATTATTCTTCTCCTTTTTCAAAACCATACTAATTTGGAAGCCAGTAAAACAAAATCTTATCCTCTCAAAAGAAGAGGTCAAAGCAGCTTTCGAACAGCAAAAGTAAATGTCCCAAAGCCTGAACTTTGAAGTTCAGACTAAAAGTCACAGGAAAAGCTTTTAAGGTTCTTCTCTGCTCACTGCCTCCAATCACTCAGAGTATATTTTTACCTTTTCACAACGTTCCTGCAAACTTTCTTATATTTCTAAATTCATAGGAATTTAAAATGGGGGAAGGGTTCTCTTCTTTTCTAGGTCATCATGTTGTGTGTGGTTGACTCTGTTCCTGAACTTCTCTTCCTGAGACTCCCAAGATCAAATGATTCCTGGCCAAGAAACAGAAGAATCGTCCAATTCCCCAGTGGATTCAGCTGAAAATGGACAATGAGATCAAGTACAACTCCACTCCTGAAAGGAGACACCGGAGAAGAACCAAGCTGAGTCGATAAGGACTCTCAAATGCCACGGCACATGCATTTATGCTGCACTGAGGTCATGAGCATCTTCTCATATCAAGCAGAAAACATCACCACACATGGAGAGTTGGACATGTTTTACTGGGAACATTGCTTTTGTGCTTCTGCACTAATAGACTGGTTCAGAAAAAAATATGAGTATACTGTTGTTTGAATAAATAAATAAAATGCAGAAATGACATGCTGCTACTGAAGGTGGCAAAAGGTGACGGATGATAACACCAAATCTAATTGGAGCAGATCAGAGCCATTTATAACTCTAAATATTACAGATTAAGAACATCAAGGAATTGCAGCATTATGAATGCAATAACCTTCAAATATTTTTAAAAGGTCAAATGATCTTTCATTAAGTGGTATATACAAATGATCTTTCTTTAAGTGATATATACAGTACTTAATGGAAATTGTTTTGGAAATACCCAACAAATCATTCTATAAAGGGCCCCCAGGAAGGAAAGTTTTACTATCAATATGCTTGATTTCCCAAAGTGGCAACTGAAACTATTTCCTCACTAGAAAATAACAATGAAACTACATAGAACTTACCTCGTAATACTCCCCAAACTCTGTTGGCAGTGAGCTTAGCCACTGGTCCTTTCACAAGTAAATTATCTGTGTTGGAAAAAAGAAAAAAATGTTTCTTGTATGGTGACAGATGGTGACATTTTACATTATATACAAATATCAAATCATTATGTTGTAAACCTGAAACTAATATAATGTTATGTCAATGACACCTCAAAAAACCAGGACAGAATAAGAAGTTCTCTGCTTCATTATCACTGATCACGGCCACCACCACTCAGGGTGTCGCGTGACAGCGGGTGACACCTGGGAAAACAGATCTCACCACAGCTAGTCATCAGGTGACAGTCTTCTGACAAGGTAGCCTTTCCTCAGAAGAACAGAGTCATGAGTTAGGCTTATGTGTAAAAATGCATAGAAATACTGAATCACCATGTTGTGTAAGGGGAATTAACACAGTGTTGAAAAAGGTAACTGTACTTCAAAAACAAGCAAGCTCAAGAAAGAGAGATCAGACTCTTGGTTACCAGAGGCGGGTGGTAACTGCACAAAGGCAGGCAAAAGGTACTAACTTCTGGTTATAAGATAAATAAGCACAAGGGACGTAATGTACACCATGACGAACACAGTTAGCACGGCGGGATGAACGTTGTTCAGAGTAAATCATAAGAGTTCTCATCAAGAAAAAACTGTTTTTCTTTCTTTAATTTTCTATCTGAGATGGACGTTCACTAACTTCCTGTGATAATCATTTCCCGATGTATGTAAGTCAGATCATAATGCTGTACACCTAGACTTACACGGTGCTGTCAGTCATGTCTCAGTAAAACTGAAGAAAAAAGTGTTTGCTTTATCCCTCAGTGATACACAGTACATTTCCCAAAACATATCATTGCTATTTCTGGATCGTTCCTTTCTCCTGAGCTCCAAACCTGTTTCTCCAACTGCCTTCTGTATATCCTCATGTGGAAGTCCCATGAGAAGTCAAAGTTGCTCAGTCCCATCCGACTCTTTGCGACCCCATGGAATTCTCAGTCCATGGAATTCTCCAGGCCAGAATACTGGAGTGGGTGGCCTTTCCTGTCTCCAGGGGATCTTCCCAACCCAGGGATCGAACCCAGGTCTCCCACATTTCTTGGGGATTCTTTACCAGCTAAGCCACAAGGGAAGCCCAAGAATCCTGGAGGGGGTAGCCCATCCCCCCTTCTCCAGGGAATCTTCCCGACCCAGGGATCAAACCGGGGTCTCCTGCACTACAGGCGAATTCTTTACCAGCTGAGCTACCAGGGAAGCCCCGGAAACCCTGACTGCGCTTCCTTAAACTCCACAAGCCCCAGACTGAACTCTTCCCACTTCTCACTCGCTGGGCTCTGGACTCATCCTCTCCTCACTCAGCCAGCCCAGGAGCTCAGGTCAGGAAGCGGGGTGGCCCCGCCCTCATTCCTCATTCTCCCTTACTGGAGAGTTCTCTCCCGCTAGCCTCTACAGAGCAGGGTCTCACTTAAGCCAGGAGTTTAAGTCAAAAGGGCAAGCTCCTCAGTGCCCCTCATCCCCTGATGGAGCCTCTGGTATCCGTCTTGCGCTCTGTAAGACCAGAGTTTTCTCTGCTCCGGCCGCTCTCCCCCTGTGCCCCCTACTTGCCCTGGACCTCCACACCCCTAACATTGTCCCGAATCTTCCTTCACACTCACTTGCTGGGACCTTGCTGGTGGTCCAGAATCTGACTTCTAATGCAGGGGATGGAGTTCAATCTTTGGTTGGGAAGTAAGATCCCCCATGCCGAGGTGCAACCAAGTGCAGCCCTGCAACTAGAGGTTGCCCCAACCTCATCAGCCTTCAGAAAGGTTTCCCGTGGACTCATCCCCAGAGAAAGCAAAGCACCAGGAAGCACAGAGAGGCTGAAAGCTAAAGGCATGGAGACTCTGCAGCAGCCGGGACACTCGAGGGCTGCAGGCTCATGACTTAACTGGCATCTCTGCTTCATCATCACCCTGCACCACCAGCACCCAGGGTGCTGCCTAACAGCTGCCTACACATAGGGAAACAGCTCTATCAACAGCCAACGACCAAGTGACAATCCTCTGACAAGGAAGCCTTTCCCTAAGACGAACAGTCGTGAGTTAGCTAAAGGCCAGGCTAAGAACAGTATTGCTATTATGACCACAGTCTAATCACGATTCCACTCCTCTATTAAATCCTTAGTTTAAGCTACCTAAATAGAACTCACCATTTCACTGGTCACTGTTTAAACGCCAGTTTTTGCCACATTCCAGTTCTGACATCTCCTGGAATCAGTCAGCACAAAGACTTATCTAAAACCATTAACATGTGGCATATACCTGATGCCAATTATTTTCCAACAGCTGAGGACTGGCTGATATTGGAAAGGATTCTGATTCAACCCAATTCAAAAACCACACATATAAAGCAGTAAGGAGGAGACTGTTTCCTAAATATACTGCCAAATAAGCTATAGAATTTTTATTTCAAAGCAAAATTCTTAGTCTTAACACTGATAAGCTCCCTGAGGTGGGATGAAGGCATCTTTCTTTCAGTTATCCCCTTCGATACTTTTTGTACCACACTGTTTTGAAGGGTATACATGCAAATAACAGCACTGGATTCCTCTTTTTAAAATAATAAAATGTTATAGGTAAGACTAGAAACCCTTTGAGATGCCCACTGAACTCCCTACTTTCCTTAGAGGAAACAGCAGGTCTTTTCTGGGGCACCTGTATATCCACGTGACAATAAACAGAATGCTGCTTTCTGTGCACCTTCTTGTATTATGTTGGTATATAAATGGTATCCTCCTGTACACATTATGATGTATCTTCCTTTGTCCAACTCAGCAATTTATCTTGGCAAGTTCTCCATGTCTGTTCTATCTCCACTTGTTTTTTAAGTATTTCATTTACCGACGTATGCTGCACTGGGTCTTCACAGCTGTGTGTGGGCTTTCTCTAGGTGCAGCGAGCGGGGACGCCTCTCGAGTTGCAGTGTGTGGGTTCCTCACTGTGGTCGTTCCCCTTGTTGCAGATCACAGGCTCTAGGCCTGCAGGCTTCAGTCGTTGCGGCACAGGGACGCAGTAGTTGTGGCGGTTGGGTTTAGTTGCTCCTCAGCGTATGGGATCTTCCCAGATCAGGGGTCGAACGCGTGTCCTCTGTGTTGGCACGCAGATTCTTAAACCCTGGACCACTCGAGAAGTCCTGTAACTCCACTGGTTTATTCTCAATTGTTGAAGAGTATTCTCCAGTGTCAACTGACAAGATATATGCAGCTATTCTTCTAGTGATGAACATTTCGTTTTGCTTATAAACATTCACTGGCAGACAAACCACAGAGAACATTCTTGATGTATGTAATTACTTCTCTATGGTAGAAATCAGTCTATATCTGGTTCTGAGGGGATGCCTATTTTTATTTTACTTGATGCTGCTGTTAACACTCCAAGTTAACTCCAAGTTTCTCCAAGATTTCCTTGTACCCTTGCACAATGGTTGATATCTTGTTATTTCTATTTGTCTGTTACTTCTATCATCATCATCATCATCATCAACTAGTTTAAAACTAGTTTATCCTTTAACCAAAAGATTTCATGGTTAGCTTATCTCCAGAAGTCTCCCATTTAGAAAAATGGGGTTTGCAAAACTGAATGCAAGGCAGACTGTAACTCCCCAGCCTCGACATATTCCGTCACTTGGATTTTACAACATGTCATTGTACTGCTAGTCAGCAAAGATTCCTTGGTAATTTGCTGATCATTTCTCAATTCAGATTGCAAAATCTAATTCATAAAGTGTCTGAGTGCTGTCAACTCACATGACTAATGTGGGCAAACTATCCTGTTTCTCGTCTAAGAACAGCCACAGAATGGAAGAGAAATGAAGTTATTTTGCAGAAAGATGTATCAAGGCATCAAGAAATCTCACCTCTAGTCTAATTAAAAGGATGAAGAGATGTATTTTAACTGTCTGTGAGGCAGTCTGAGAACAAAGGGGTTACTCTTTTCTCTAAGATGTGCATTTTCCTTTCTATTTTTACACCTGACTCACCAGTCTGCTCTTTCTGCACTAATCCTAAATCGCCCACTGCTCTTGTTTGATTCCGTGGTACAATTCCACGTAATCCAGTCAGTGCATGCTATGATAAAGGTCTGCCCATCCGCTTATTCTTCCTACAACAAGTTAGAATATTTTACACAAACAAGAAATCATGTAACTAAATGTTGATATATTTTCAATCAGTATAAATGAAGATGGAATATAAATATAATACAACATAAATATAAATCAAAGTGAAAAACTTCATCCCTCTCAGCTCCTCATTATCTATGTGTCAACTTAATTATAAATAGAAATCATGCCAGGACTTCGCTGGAAGTCCAGTGGTTAAGATTCTGTGCTTCCACTGCAAGGGGCACAGGTTCAATTCTTGGTCAGGGAACTGAGATCCTGCATACTGTGCCCCCCAAAAAAGAAAGAAAGATCATGCCTATAAGCACAGACTTGATTTCAAAATAAACTATCTAGATGTCCAAAATTAAGGGATAAGCCAAGTAAGTTTTGGCACATCCATACAGTTGGTAGAAGATTATTCAGCCACTAAAAATGCTGTCATTGTAAAATATTTATTGAAATTCATGTTTGTAGGCAAAGAAGAGGCTTCCTAGGTCATCCTATTGGTAAAGAACCGCATGTCAATGCAGGAGACATGAGAGATACAGGCTCAATCCCTGGGTCATAGAGATTCCCTGGAGAAAGAAATGGCAAACCACTCCTGTGTTCTTGCTTGGGAAATCCCATGGACAAAGGAGCCTGGCAGGCTATAGTCCATGGGGTCTCAAAGAGTCAGACACGACTGAAGCAACTTAGCATAACACATGGAAAATGAAAAACAGAAAAACCACATGCACAGAACTAGACCCCTTTTTCATGCCCTTTATCTTATGCTTTTATTTATATCTATGTAAAACATTCAAATGCATTACTCTGCAAAAAAAATATGTAAGTAACTGAGGTTAACTCTTGAGTGCTGAGATTATGAATAATTTATTTCCTCCTCTTCACTTACTGTACTTAAAGATTTCCTGCAATGATTATGTTTTAGTTTTGCCATCAGACTTTAATGGTAATTATTTAGTTATTTATTATTGCCATATGCACAGCATGTGGGACTTTGGTTCCCCATCCAAGGATCAAACCTGTGCTCCCTGCAGTGGAAGTAGAGAGTCTTAACCACTGAACCACCAGGGAAGTTCCCGAATGTTTTTTTTTAAAATAATAATTATAAACTCACTGGTTAAGAGCTCACATTAGTTCATGGAGTAGAGTCAGCTTCTGTTACTCAAGTATGTAACAAGCAGTTTTGTGTACAATCCATTCCCATGACATAGGTACTCACAAGACTCATCCGAAGTGATGTTGGGGAAACGGTCACATTGTGGGTCCATGATAACTAAGACTTCAAGTTTCTGTAACTCCATTTCACTTGGAATTTTCTTATAGCCATGATGCCACTTGTAGAAACCAAAAATATAGTCATAATATCTGTGTGTGAGAGAAATTCAAACAAATTTTTAAACCATTGTTCATTCGCTAAGTCGGGTCTGACTCTTTGTGACTCCTTGAAGTGTATCATACCAGGCTTCCCTGTCTTTCAGTATCTCCCAGAGTTTGCTCAAACTCTTGTCCACTGAGTCAGTGATGTCATCCAGCCATCTCATCCTCTCTCCTCCCTTTCTCTTCCTGCCGTAATCTTCCCCAGCATCAGAGTCTTTTCCAGAGTCAGCTCTTCACATCAGGTGGCCCAAGTATTAGAACTTCAGCACCAGTCCTTCCAATGAATATTCAGGGTTGATTTCCTTTAGGATTGACTGGTCTGATCTCCCTGCAGTTCAAGGGACTCTCCAGAGTCTTCTCTAGCACCACAATTTCAAAGCATCAATTTTTCAGTGCTCAGATCTCTTTATGGTCCAACTCTCACATCCATACGGGACTACTGGAAAAACTATAGTTTTGACTATATGGATTTTTGTCAGCAAAGTGATGTCTGTGCTTTTTAATACACTCTCTAGGTTTATCATAGCTTTCTTTCCAAGAAGCAAGGCTCTTTTGATTTCCTGGCTGCAGTCACTGTCTGCAATGATTCTGGAGCCCAAGAAAGTGAAAACTTTCACTGTTTCCATTGCTTCCCTCTTTGCCATGAAGTGATGTGACTGGATACCATGATCTTAGCTTTTTGAATGTTGAGTTTTAAGCCAGCCTTTTTCCCTGTCTTTTTTAACCCTCTTCAAGAGACTCTTTATTGCTATTCACTTTCTGCCATACTAGAGTGGGATCTGGTATAGTCGATTACCACTGTAGCCATGTTTTATTGAAGACAAAAGAAGGGGGTGACAAAGGATGAGGTGATTAGATAGCATCAGGGGCTCAATGGGCATAAATTTGAGCAAACTCTGGGAGATAATGAAGGACAGAGGAGCCTGATGTGCTGCAGTCCATAGAGTCTCACGTAATGGGCGACTGAACAACACAAGCTAAGTTTTAAATACATACGTGGTAGTAGGTGATGTCGTTGACTCCTCAAACCCTTGCTACCTGGTATGAGTCCAACTAGAAGCTCCCACCTCAAGCTGCACATCAGAATCACCCGGGGAGCATTTTGCAAACAGGCACTAATGTCCAGGGCTTCCCTGTTGGCTCACCTGGCAAAGAATCTGCCAGCAATGTGGGACCTGGGCTCCATCCCTGGGTAGGGAAGACCCCCTGGAGAAGGGAAAGGCCACCCACTCCACTATTCTGGCCTGGAGAATTTCATGGATTGTATAGCCCATGGGGTCACAAAGAATCGGACACAACCTAGTGACTTTTACTTTCACTGATGTCCAGACCTTCAGAATCAGAATCTCCGAGAGTGTGATTTTAAAAGCTGCCTGGGCCATGACCCCAAGTGACTCTTATGAGGTCCGCATTATAAAAGTAATCGAACCAATAATCCTGGGTATGCAAGCCCATTCTGACCAGTGATGAGACACAGATGGGAGGAGGGTGGGAGGACGCTTCCTCTCCGAGGTGAGTACCAAGAAGAAAAGTTTCTCTGTATATGACACCTACACAAGTGGCAGCCACACCAAAGAAAGCAGGTCAGAGATGCCAAGAACACAGATTTCCTAATGATACTGTCAAGCCACATAGCCAACTAGCCCTGAAATCCTGCCTGCTTTTGGACTTCCCAATGTGTGAGATTCTTTACTGTCTGAGCCACCAATGACTGAATGGTTCAAGATTGAGAAACAAGTAGACAGGGCTGTCTGCTGTCACCCTGTTTGTTTAAACTGTACGCTAAGCACATCATGAGAAATGCTGGACTGGATAAGTTATCACCTGGATTCAAGACAGGCAGGAGAACCTTAGACACAGGGATGATGCCACTCTAATGGTAGAAAGTGAAGAAAAACTGAAGAGCCTCCTGATGAGGGTGAAGGAGGGGAAAGAAAGAGCTTCCTTAAAACTAACTATTAAAAAGACTAAGATCATGGCATCTGGCCCGATTAGGTGGGGGTTTAGACGCTAAGTCATGTCTGACTCTTGCGACCCCATGGACTGTAGTCTGCCAGGCTCCTATGTCCATGGGATTCTCCAGGCAAGAATACAGAAGTGGGTTACCATCTCCTTCTCCAGAGGATCTTCCCAACCCAAGGAATGACTCCGGGTCTCCAGGTTTGCAGGCAGATTCTTTATGAAATGAGCTACTGGCCCCTTACTTCATGGAAAATAGAGGGGGAAAAGGTGGAAGTCAGTGACAGATTTCCTCTTCTTGGGCTCTAAAATCACTGTGGATGGTACCTGTAGAGAAATCGGAAGATATTTGCTTCTCGGCAGGAAAGCTATGAAAACTAGACAGCGTGCTGAAAAGCAGAGACATTACTCTGTGGACAAAGTTCCATACAGTCAAGGCTGTGGTCTTCCCAGTGGTCACGGATGGTTGTGAGAGCTGGACTGTAAAGAAGGCAGAGCACCAAAGAATTGATGCCTCAAAACTACGGTGCTGAAGAAGACTCCTGAGAGTCCCTTGGACAGAAGGAGATCAAACCAGCCAATCCTAAGGGAGATCAACCCTGACTGTTCACTGGAAGGACTGATGCTAAAGCTGAAGCTCCAGTATTCTGGTCACCTGATGTGAACAGCTGACACCCTGGAAAAGTCCCTGATGCTGGGAAAGATTGAGGGCAGAAGAGGAACGTGTCATAGGATGAGATGGCAGGATGGAATCACCAATACAGTGGATATGAACTTGGGCAAACTTCGGAAGATGGTGAGGGACAGAGGTCTGGCATGCTGCCTCCATGGGGTCGCAGAGAGTTGGACACAACTGGGCAACTGAACAACCACAACATCTGAGATGACAGCTTTTCTTTCTGCTCACGCCACACTGAGTCGGGGCTCAGTTACCTTCCAACAGAAGTATCCAGCTAACAACACCAAAGAATCCTCACTACGGCCTGGACAATTTACATTCTGCTGGTACCTGAATGTCAGAGGAAGAGGGTAGGAAATAAACATTTGAAGGTGCTAGAAGATAAAAAGATCACATAGTCTTCAGAGCCTAAGACCTGTAACACAGTTTGAAAAGCCAGAAGGCTGTATAAGCTACTTATTCATAAGACTGTCTTCTGTTTTTTCCAGGGAAGTAAGGAGAGATGGGAAAGTTCTGATGGACTTGGAAGTGTATGGAAGTTAACCAGTGAGACAGTGAAACAGATGAAGGTGCTGGGGAAAATCATTAGCTTAGGAAAATCTTTTTATAATTTAAAAATACATAATTTATTTACTTGGCGGGGCTGAGCCTTAGTTCTGGCAGGTGGGATCTAGTTCCCTTACTGAGGATAGAACCTGGGCCCCTGCATTGGCAGCATCCAGGAAGTCTAAGCCCCTGGACCACCAGGGAAGTCCCTATCGAAAAATTCTGACAGATTCAAAAGGAAATAAAGATCACTAAACTGTATAGCTAAAAATGGCTAACACAGCACCCTAGGGCTTCCCTGTTGGCACTAGTTGTAAAGAATCCAGCTGCCAATGCAGGAGACACAGAGATGGTGGTTCCACCCCTGCGTTTGGGAAGATCCCCTGGAGCAGGAAGTGACAACACACTCCAGTATTCTTGACTAGAAAATTCTATGGGCAGAGGCGCCTGGAGGGCTATATAGCCCATGGGGCTACGAGTCAGACACAACTGAGTACATAGCAATCTTATGTATACACTAGCACAATTTAAAAAAAAATTTAAAGGGATATTAAAGCTGTTGGCAGCGTTAAGATTTGAGTCAGGTGCTGGCTTGTCCTAAATAAGGAAAAGCTTGGCCTTGGATATTAAAACTCTTAACAGAAAACCCAAAGGGATCTGACGCAGTGGTATCCAAGGTGTGTATGAAACAGTCAATAGCTCCATCGTCTCCAACTCTTTGTGACCCCATAGACTGTAGCCAGCCTGGCTCCTCTGTCCATGGAATTCTCCAGGAAAGGATACTTGAGTGGGCAGCCACTCCCTTCTCCAGGGGGTCTTCCTGATCCAGGGACTGAACATGGGTCTCCTGCATTGCAGGCAGATTCTTTGCCATCTGAGCCACCAGGGAAGCCCATTTGAGCTTGTCAGGAACTGAAACGAAAGTTTCGGTTAAGGACCCAAAACTTCCCCCCATCGGTTATGGGGGAAAAGGTTAAAAAAAAAAACACAAAAAAACTGGCATGTGATCTTGCTGTAAAAGCTAAGGAAGCAGCCACATAGCAGACAGACAGAACTCTGCCTGCAAAATGCATACTGTTTCAAAGCAGGGGTTGATAGAAGTGGGTTCTCCAGGAGACAGGAGCCTTGAGGATCTCAGCACACTGGGGCCCCAGTTTTTCCTGTTCTCCATGGCCTCTAGATTCTAGAACACCCCATCATCTCTAAACCTTTTCAACTCCATCATGCATTTACTCTCAAGTAGTAAAGGCCCCTCCTCGGTTCCTAGAACACTCTCCTGAATGCTTTCAAGTCTCAGCCGTAATGGCTAATGTTTTATACCCTGCTTCCTAACATGCAGGGTATAATTAATAGCTGCTTCCCACACAGGGCACAAATTAGTTAGGCAAAGTCCTCAGATAACTACCTACACTCCCTTAGGATGCCAAGCCTTGTTTCGGAAATCATCTCACAGCTTGTTCATGTTCTGGTTATCTAACCATGGCTGCCTGACATCATCCACGCTTTCTTGCCAGACTCACACCATTCAGCTGATCACCGTGTCCTTGTTTTACTAGCAGTATGGCACAGAAGGAAAAGCCAGCTTTACGAACTGAGTCCCAGAGCAAATAAGGTGTGTTGATGTTTCAAAGATTCCCAAGTCATGATCTTCCATTAAATGGCCTTCAGGTACTTTTTCCTTCTCAGTATCCCAAGGCAGGTAATCAACCACCTTCATATTACTTCTTCACCCAGACTCTAGCCATTCTGACCTGAATTTAAATTCACCATATTCAACACCAAAGACTTATTAGATTATGCATCTAAAATGAGGGTTACATTGTCCCTCGTCTTATTTAGTGGTTCACAACTGAAGGAGTTGTGCCATCTCTGCCATCGACTTCTAAGTCTCTCCTGCCTAAGCCTAAGTGCGAGGCCTAGCTGGGGTCAGCAGCTGCTGATCTGACTAGTCCTGCTTTTACCTCCCAGCTGCTTGGTGTCCTGCCAGCACAGTTAAGCTCTAATGACCTCAGGGAACAAGGACCAAAATCTGAGGGAGGAAAGGACCTGTACAGTGAGCACCAAGCCACACTCCTTCAGGGCGCCTTGAGGACAGGTCGAAGCCTGAGGCTTCTTGAGACATCGCCCCAAGGGCAGTCCGCCTTGCACTGTAGTGAGCAAAGCCAGCGCCGCGGTATAACACCGCAAATCAGCTCTTACTGCTGCTCAGTCAGTAGTCACGCCCGCCCTCTGTGACCCCATGGACTGTGGCCCACCAGGCTCCTCTGTCCACGGGGACTGTCCAGGCAAGAATGCTGCCGTGGGTTGCCATTTCCTCCCCCAGGGGACCTGCCCCACCCAGGCAGGGATGGAACTCATGTCTCTTGTGTCTCCTGCATTGGCAGGCAGATTCTTTACAGCTGAGCCACCAGGGAAGCACCCCCCCACCCCCAAATCAACTAGACATCAGTTTTAAAAAGAAAGGAAGAAAAAGCTAGCACTGTGGGCTGCCTCCCTACTACACAATTCACCCTGAGGCCAATGGGGTTACAGACCTGAGGCCGGAGGGCTGAGAAGCGCTAAGGATCTAAACAGGAACCTGGGAGAGTAAGCACACAAGTGCTTCTGGCAAACAAAAGGAGAAGCAGGTACTGCAGTGCAGTGACCATACCAAAGTAGTAGGTGAAAACAGCCAACACTTTGCATGGAACAGAGATTTGGGAAGGGAATGGGAGTTTTTGACAATGCTTCAACAGGACTTCCTGCCACCTGAACTGTTACCAGACTGGGGGAGGAGAGATTGCCTATAAATGACAAGCCACTTTGGGAAACCCCTAGTCCGCAAACTTGAAGAACCCATCTTCCTCTTCGAACTCCCTCCAGATAAACTGCCATTAACCCTCCATCCACTCCATTCTCCGAGGCGAACAATGGCCACAAACTCTGAGCACGCTACTCCTGCCGCTCAATATCCTGCACCCGAACGGGTTCCCGAGCACGCAGGAGGTCCCTTAGGAGGCGGGGGAGGGGAGGGGAGGCCAGGGGAGGGCTTGCGTGTCAGTCTCCGCGGCTCCAAGCCGGCTCGGCTCTCTTCTAGACCCGTGACTCTGGTCTGGTCACTGGCCGGTTCACCTGTCAAACAGGGGCAAGAGCGTCGGCGAGGCTGGATGGCCGTGCAGGTGCTAAGAGGCTCTCAGGTGCTCCTCCTCTCGGGCCCCGCGCCTGCGCTGCGTCCCAGGGTGGTCCGTCCCTCCCCGTCCCGGGGTCTCCGGGTCCCCTCCCTGGCCGCCCGTCGGGAGCGCTCACCGCCGAAACGCTTCCTGCAGGACTGCGCAGGAGGGGCCGGCCTTGGAAGTGGGGCTGTGCCCGAAGAAGAAGTTTCCGGGCGATAGGTACAGCAAACGCGGGGTCGTCTTCACGGAGAGAGGCAGGGGCCAAAGATTCAGGTCCTGCGAAGCAGAGACGCGCGGCGTCAGCGCCGCCAGCAGCGCCAGCAGCCCGGGTAGCCGCAGCCTCCCCAGCCCGCGTTGCTCCATGGCTGCTCAGCTGCTCTCTACCGGGGCCCGCCCCGTAAGCACCGGCCGCCGCCTCGGCTCCTGACTTCCCGTCCGGGGTCCGGGGGAGGGTGCGAGCAGCCAGCGAGTCCGAGAGTCAGCTGACCGTGCTCCGCCTCCAGGCGGGTGGGGCGGTCCTCGGGATCAGCGCCCCGCCTCGGCTCCGCCTCCACACGGCTGGGGCGGCCATGGGGACCAGCGCCCGCACGCAGCAGCGGACTGCACCCAGCCCAACCCGGGCTTCCTCCACACCGTGACTTCCTTTTGGCAGAACGCTCGCTACGGAACGCCCAACTTCCTCCCGCCCGTAACAGCAGGTAGCCGGCGAGGTTACTTGCCCACAAGTCTGGATTTCTGTAAAACGGCACTTCCGCTTTAAATATTAAAGCCTGCCTTCAGAACTCCTTAGGACAGAGTTTTCAACAGATGGGAGGTTAAAGATTAGGCGGGAGATGATACTCCGTAAGGAAATGGGCGATATTAAATCTTCCCGCTTAGACATGATCTCTGACTTTGTGAAGTCGGCTTATGCTTAGCGTCGAAGTCTCATAGTCTACTTGAGACGGGCTTTATTTCTTCTTAGGCATGTTGCTAGATTTTTCATTCCTTTGCTGATGGTGTTAGTAGAATCGCTCCCTCCCCTAGCTCCCCCTTCCTCCCCAGAAATGATGAAAGAATGAGTAGACTTTTAGGTATTGGCCTGGAAATAGCTTTCCACCTGCTACCTATACCACTGACCTCACCCCACCTCAAACAGTGTGGAAACACAGCTGCCAAAGTCTTCCTTGTAAAAGGTTAACTGGATCTTGTCACTTCCTTACTCAGTACATGCCAGTGGCTTGTTTCCCATTGTGTCTAGCATAAAATATAAGTTCCTTAACATGATCCCCACGGTGTGGCAGAGCTTGCATCAGCTCTACATGACTTCCACCTTCCATTACCTTGTTCCAGTGCCCTGACCTGTTACTTGAATCCACTGAGCTTTCTTTCTCTTCCTTCACAGCCTGACCTAAAGGTGTCAGGAAAGCAGAGAAGGGAATGAGAACTAGTACAACTTTCTCCTGCCCTAGACTGACCACATTTTCATCTATCAGCTGGCAAAGAGGTTCTCCTTGACCAAACTTTACTCAGGCTCTCTTAAACCCTCTTGACTAGCATAGCCCAGTTCTAGCAAGGATCCGGATAAGTTAATGGATTAAAAATCCCCGCCCCCCCCCCCACCCTTGATATGGAATCACCTTGGGATCCTGCAGCAAGAATTCTACTAGGTTGGTTTGGCAAGAATCTCCCTTACCCTTGACGTCTCCTGTTCATAATTCTCCATCCACTGACCACTGCTGCCGCCTGCTCATTGGCTATAAATCCCCAGCGGTCTTTCTTATATTCAGACGTGAGCCTGATCTCTCTCCCCTGTTGTGATTGTCTTGGCACCTCCTTCAATATCCTGAATACGTTTGCCAGAATAATTTAAAAGAAAATTATTCACACAATATTTTTGGATCAATGAGCCCTGAGGAGTGAGGAGCCAGGGGACTTAAGGCAATGTATTTCTAGCTCAGGCTTCTTTTCTTTTTTTGGCCTCGACATGTGGCATGTGTGAACTTAATTCCCTGACCAGGGATCAAATCCTAACCCCTTGCACTGGAAGTTTGGAGTCTTAACCACTGATCACCAGAGAAGTCCCTCTAGCTCAAGTTTATGGATAGATAATTTATCAGTCCCTGGTAAAGTCCCTGGTAAAATCCTTGGGCCCCCTGGTGGCTCAGCGGGTGAAAAATCTGCCTGCAGAGTGGAAGACCTGGGTTCAGTCCCTGGGTTGGGAAGATCCCCTGGAGAAGGAAAAGGCTGCCCACTGCAGTATTCTGGCCTGGAGAATTCCATGGACTGGTATAGTCCAGGGAGTCACAAAGAGTCAGACACGACTGAGCGACTTTCACTTTCAAGGCTTAGTTTCATGGAAGAGTATCCACTCCCCTTAGTATTAACAGAAAGGAATTAAATACAGGATATCAAGTGGCTCACAGGAACTTGTGAGAGCCGAAGAACTTGACTCTTGGCTGAAATTCCCAGTATTGTGACTAGGAACCCAACTGCTTACTGGAGAAGCATCTACTATGGATGCTAGTTCTAGAATCTACACCAGTAAAAGGGCTACCTCATGCATGGTCTCTGTCCCCACTTAACTCTTCTGAATAACACTCTCAAGTAACCGTTATACCTAATGACAGAAACTAAAAGCTATGGCATCTCAGCAGTGTGGCAGTCTGGGAAATGTAGTTTCCAGCCTCTCTAATATAGGAAGACATAGTGGAAGGAATTTCAAACAGGTGGATGCTGAGTGATCAAGTTCAGCAACCTCCCAGAACGTGACAATTGAGACGAGTGGACAACCTAGGACCTGGGCAGACATGTGGGTAAAGCAGCCTAATTTCTGAGGAAACATGAAGAGCCTGTGTTTGGGAGACAGCCCCTGATATTAGACGTGGATCTTCCCTCTGACTACCTTTCTCTGCACTCACAACATACCCATAAACAATCCTGAAATACTTGTATATTCTGACATTGCAATCATGAAAACAGGTTCAGTTCCATTTGCCACAGTAATACTGAACTGGGCAAGAGGATTTGGAGTTCAATCTGGTTTGGCAGCTGGAAAAGGTTTCTCCCAGTTTTCCAAAGTTAAGCAGTAGGGATTAGATTCTCTCATTCCCTTATCTATTAAACAGTGCCACCTGGTGGGAATCTCAGCTCTCCTTCAATACTCCACATCCACTTCCCTCTTTCAATGAATACAGTGTTTATCGCAGGGCACCACACAAGGAGTTCAGGACAGCTAGTGCTCAGAAAGTCTTGGTGCCCTGAACTGGCTCAAGGCAGTTCCAGGGCACTGGAACAAGGTAATGGAAGGTGGAAGTCATGTAGAGCTGATGCAAGTTCAGCCACACCATGTGGATCATGTTAAGGAACTTATATTTTATGCTAGACACAATGGGAAACAAGCCACTGGCATGTACTGAGTAAGGAAGTGACATGATCCAGTTAACCTTTTACAAGGAAGACTTTGGCAGCTGTGTTTCCACACTGTTTGAGGTGGGGTGAGGTCAGTGGTATAGGTAGCAGGTGGAAAGCTATTTCCAGGCCAATACCTAAAAGTCTACTCATTCTTTCATCATTTCTGAGGAGTAAGGGGGAGCTAGGGGAGGGAGCGATTCTACTAACACCATCAGCAAAGGAATGAAAAATCTAGCAACATGCCTAAGAAGAAATAAAGCCCGTCTCAAGTAGGCTATGAGACTTCGACGCTAAGCATAAGCCGACTTCACAAAGTCAGAGATCATGTCTAAGCGGGAAGATTTAATATCGCCCATTTCCTTACGGAGTATCATCTCCCGCCTAATCTTTAACCTCCCATCTGTTGAAAACTCTGTCCTAAGGAGTTCTGAAGGCAGGCTTTAATATTTAAAGCGGAAGTGCCGTTTTAGAGAAATCCAGACTTAGGGGCAGGTAACACCAAAGCCTTTGACTGTGTGGATCACAATAAACTGTGGAAAATTCTGAAAGAGATGGGAATACCAGACCACCTGACCTGCCTCTTGAGAAACCTATATGCAGGTCAGGAAGCAACAGTTAGAACTGGACATGGAACAATGGACTGGTTCCAAATAGGAAAAGGAGTACGTCAAGGCTGTATATTGTCACCCTGCTTATTTAACTTATATGCAGAGTACATCATGAGAAACACTAGGCTGGAAGAAGCACAAAGCTGGAATCCAGTTTGCCGGGAGAAATATCAATAACCTCAGATATGCAGATGACTCCACCCTTATGGCAGAAAGTGAAGAGGAACTAAAAAGCCTCTTGATGAAAGTAAAAGAGGAGAGTGAGAAAGTTGGCTTAAAGCTTAACATTCAGAAAACTAAGATCATGGCATCTGGTCCCATCACCTCATGGGAAATAGATGGGGAGACAGTGGAAACTGTCAGACTTTATTTTTGGGGGCTCCAAAATCACTGCAGATGGTGACTGCAGCCATGAAATTAAAAGCCACTTACTCCTCGGAAAGAAAGTTATGACCAACCTAGATAGCATATTAAAAAGCAGAGACATTACTTTGCCAACAAAGGTCCATCTAGTCAAGGCTGTGGTTTTTCCAGTGGTCATGTATAGATGTGAGAGTTGGACTGTGAAGAAAGCTGAGCGCCAAAAAATTGATGCTTTTGAGCTGTGGTGTTGGAGAAGACTCTTGAGAGTCCCTTGGACTGCAAGGAGATCCAACCAGTCCATCATAAAGGCGATCAGTCATGGGTGTTCATTGGAAGGACTGATGCTGAAGCTGAAACTCCAGTACCTTGGCCACCTCATGCGAAGAGTTGACTCACTGGAAAAGACCCTGATGCTGGCAGGGATTAGGGGCAGGAGGAGAAGGGGACGACAGAGGATGAGATGGCTGGATGGCATCACCAACTCGATGGACATGAGTTTGAGTAAACCCCGGGAGTTGGTGATGGACAGGGAGGCGTTGGCGTGCTGCGATTCATGGGGTTGCAAAGAGTCGGACAGGACTGAGCAACTGAACTGAACTGAACCACGCGGGTTATCTGGTGTTAGCGGCGGGAGGAAGTTGGTTTTTCCTTGGCGTGCGTACTGCAGTTTCACTGAGGCGAGCTGCTGCAAGAACCCCAGCGCTGCCAGCGGGAAGTCTGGGCAGGGAGGAAACCCGGGTTCGGCTGGGGGCGGACGGCTGCTGCGGCCCAGGCGCTGGCTGCCCCAGCCCTCTGGAGGCGGAGCACAGAACGCTGACTCTCGGACTCTCTCGCTCCATGCACCGCCCCCAGGACTCCGGGCGGGATCGGGAGCGGAGGCGGCGGCCGGTGGTTACGGGGGGCCCGGGTAGAGAGCAGCTGAGCGGCCATGGAGCAACGCGGGCTGGGGATGCTGCGGCTATCCGGGCTGCTGGCGGCACTGGGGATGCTGGTAGTGCAGGCGGCGCTCGGGATGCAGCGGGAGCGGACCACGCCCCTCTCATATTGGCGGGACCTGAATCTTTGGCCCCTGCCTCTCTCCGTGAAGACGACCCCGCGGTTGCTGTACCTATCGCCCGGAAACTTCTTCTTCGGGCACAGCCCCACTTCCAAGGCCGGCCCCTCCTGCGCAGTCCTGCAGGAAGCGTTTCGGCGGTGAGCGCTCCCGACGGGCGGCCAGGGAGGGGACCCGGAGACCCCGGGACGGGGAGGGACGGACCACCCTGGGACGCAGCGCAGGCGCGGGGCCCGAGAGGAGGAGCACCTGAGAGCCTCTTAGCACCTGCACGGCCATCCAGCCTCGCCGACGCTCTTGCCCCTGTTTGACAGGTGAACCGGCCAGTGACCAGACCAGAGTCACGGGTCTAGAAGAGAGCCGAGCCGGCTTGGAGCCGCGGGGACTGACACGCAAGCCCTCCCCTGGCCTCCCCTCCCCTCCCCCGCCTCCTAAGGGACCTCCTGCGTGCTCGGGAACCCGTTCGGGTGCAGGATATTGAGCGGCAGGAGTAGCGTGCTCAGAGTTTGTGGCCATTTGTTCGCTTCGGAAAACGGAGTGGATGGAGGGTTAATGGCAGTTTATCTGGAGGGAGTTCGAAGAGGAAGATGGGTTCTTCAAGTTTGCGGACTAGGGGTTTCCCAAAGTGGCTTGTCATTTATAGGCAATCTCTCCTCCCCCAGTCTGGTAACAGTTCAGGTGGCAGGAAGTCCTTCGGTTGAAGCATTGTCAAAAACTCCCATTCCCTTCCCAAATCTCTGTTCCATGCAAAGTGTTGGCTGTTTTCACCTACTACTTTGGTATGGTCACTGCACTGCAGTACCTGCTTCTCCTTTTGTTTGCCAGAAGCACTTGTGTGCTTACTCTCCCAGGTTCCTGTTTAGATCCTTAGCGCTTCTCAGCCCTCCAGCCTCAGGTCTGTAACCCCATTGGCCGCAGGGTGAATTGTGTAGTAGGGAGGCAGCCCATAGTGCTAGCTTTTTCTTCCTTTCTTTTTAAAATTGATGTCTAGTTGATTTGGGGATGGGGTGGGGGGTGCTTCCCTGGTGGCTTGGCCGTAAAGAATCTGCCTGCCAATGCAGGAGACACAAGAGACATGGGTTCCATCCCTGCCTGGGTGGGGAAGGTCCCCTGGGGGAGGAAATGGCAACCCACGGCAGCATTCTTGCCTGGACAGTCCCCGTGGACAGAGGAGCCTGGTGGGCCGCAGTCCATGGGGTCACAGAGGGCGGGCGTGACTACTGACTGAGCAGCAGTAAGAGCTGATTTGCGGTGTTATACCGCGGCGCTGGCTTTGCTCACTACAGTGCAAGGCGGACTGCCCTTGGGGCGATGTCTCAAGAAGCCTCAGGCTTCGACCTGTCCTCAAGGCGCCCTGAAGGAGTGTGGCTTGGTGCTCACTGTACAGGTCCTTTCCTCCCTCAGATTTTGGTCCTTGTTCCCTGAGGTCATTAGAGCTTAACTGTGCTGGCAGGACACCAAGCAGCTGGGAGGTAAAAGCAGGACTAGTCAGATCAGCAGCTGCTGACCCCCGCTAGGCCTCGCACTTAGGCTTAGGCAGGAGAGACTTAGAAGTCGATGGCAGAGATGGTTTCTTCTCCTTCAGTTGTGAACCACTAAATAAGACGAGGGACAATGTAACCCTCATTTTAGATGCATAATCTAATAAGTCTTTGGTGTTGAATTTGCTGAATTTGAATTCAGGTCAGAATGGCTAGAGTCTGGGTGAAGAAGTAATATGAAGGTGGTTGATTACCTGCCTTGGGATACTGAGAAGGAAAAAGTACCTGAAGGCCATTTAATGGAAGATCATGACTTGGGAATCTTTGAAACATCAACACACCTTATTTGCTCTGGGACTCAGTTCGTAAAAACTGGCTTTTCCTTCCGTGCCATACTGCTAGTAAAACAAGGACACGGTGATCAGCTGAATGGTGTGAGTCTGGCAAGAAAGTGTGGATGATGTCAGGCAGCCATGGTTAGATAACCAGAACATGAACAATCTGTGAGATGATTTCAGAAACAAGGCTTGGCATCCTAAGGGAGTGTAGGTAGTTATCTGAGGACTTTGCCTAACTAATTTGTGCCCTGTGTGGGAAGCAGCTATTAATTATACCCTGCATGTTAGGAAGCAGGGTATAAAACATTAGCCATTACGGCTGAGACTTGAAAGCATTCAGGAGAGTGTTCTAGGAACCGAGGAGGGGCCTTTACTACTTGAGAGTAAATGCATGATGGAGTTGAAAAGGTTTAGAGATGATGGGGTGTTCTAGAATCTCGAGGCCATGGAGAACAGGAAAAACTGGGGCCCCAGTGTGCTGAGATCCTCAAGGCTCCTGTCTCCTGAAGAACCCACTTCTGTCAACCCCTGCTTTGAAACAGTATGCATTTTGCAGGCAGAGTTCTGTCTGTCTGCTATGTGGCTGCTTCCTTAGCTTTTACAGCAAGATCACATGCCAGTTTTTGTTTTTAACCTTTTCCCCTCCTTAGTTAACCAAAACTTTAGTTTCAGTTCCTGCCAAGCTCAAATGGGCTTCCCTGGTGGCTCAGATGGCAAAGAATCTGCCTGCAATGCAGGAGACCCATGTTCAATCCCTGGGTCAGGAAGCCCACTGGAGAAGGGAGTGGCTGCCCAATCAAGTATCCTTTCCTGGAGAATTCCATGGACAGAGGAGCCAGGCGGGCTACAGTCTATGGGGGGTCACAAAGAGTTGGGGACAATGGAGCTATTGACTGTTTCACACACACCTTGGATACCACTGCGTCAGATCCCTTAGAGCTTTCTGTTCAGTTCAGTCGCTCAGTTGTGTTTGACTCTTTTTGACCCCATGGACTGCAGCATGCTAGGCCTCCCTGTCCACCACAAACTCCCGGAGTTTACTCAAACTCATGTCCATTGAGTCTGTGATGCCATCCAACCATCTCATCCTCTTTCGCCCCCTTTTCCTCCCGCCTTCAATCTTTCCCAGCATCAGGATCTTATCAGATGAGTCAATTCTTTGCATCAGGTGACCAAAATATTGGAGTTTCAGCCTCAGCATCAGCCCTTCCAATGAACACCCAGGACTGATCTCCTTTAGGATGGACTGGTTGGATCTCCTTGCAGTCCAAGGGACGCTCAAGGGTCTTCTCCAACACCACAGTTCAAAAGCATCAAGTCTTTGGTGCTCAGCTTTGTTTACAGTCCCACTCTCACATTCATATATGACTGCTAGAAAAACCACAGTATTGACTAGAGTTTTCTGTTCGAATTTTAATATCTAGGGCCACGATTTCCTTATTTGGGACAAGGCAGCACCTGACTCAAAGCTGCTGACAGCTTTAATTTCCCTTCAAATTCTTTTTTTAATTATGGTAGCGTGCACATAAGATTGCTGTGTACTCAGTTGTGTCTGACTTGTTGTGGCCCCGTGGACTGTAGCCCGTAAGCCGCCTCTGCCCACATAATTTTCTAGGCAAGAATACTAAAGTGGGTTGTCACTTCCTGTTCCAGGGGATCTTCCAGACCCAGCAGTGGAACCATCATCTCTGTGTCTCCTGCACTGCCAGCTGGGTTCTTCACCACTCGCGCCAACGAGGAAGCCCTAGGATGCTGTGTTAACCATTTTTAGCTATACAGTATAGTGATCTTTATTTCCTTTTGAATCTGTCAGAATTTTTCGATAGGGACTTCCCTGGTGGTCCAGGGGCTTAGAGACTTCCTGGATGCTGCCAGTGCAGGGGCCCAGGTTCTATCCTCAGTAAGGGAACTAGATCCCACCTGCCAGAACTAAGGCTCAGCCCCGCCAAGTAAATAAATAATGTATTTTTAAATTATAAAAAGATTTTCCTAAGCTAATGATTTTCCCCAGCACCTTCATCTGTTTCACTGTCTCACTGGTTAACTTCCATACACTTCCAAGTTCATCAGAACTTTCCCATCTCTCCTTTCTTCCCTGGAAAAAACAGAAGACAGTCTTATGAATAAGTAGCTTATACAGCCTTCTGGCTTTTCAAACTGTGTTACAGGTCTTAGGCTCTGAAGACTATGTGATCTTTTTATCTTCTAGCACCTTCAAATGTTTATTTCCTACCCTCTTCCTCTGACATTCAGGTACCAGCAGAATGTAAATTGTCCAGGCCCTAGTGAGGATTCTTTGGCGTTGTTAGCTGGATACTTCTGTTGGAAGGTAACTGAGCCCCGACTCAGTGTGGCATGAGCAGAAAGAAAAGCTGTCATCTCAGACGTTGTGGTTGTTCAGTTGCCCAGTTGTGTCCAACTCTCTGCGACCCCATGGAGGCAGCACGCCAGACCTCTGTCCCTCACCATCTTCCGAAGTTTGCCCAAGTTCATATCCACTGTATTGGTGATTCCATCCTGCCATCTCATCCTATGACACGTTCCTCTTCTGCCCTCAATCTTTCCCAGCATCAGGGACTTTTCCAGGGTGTCAGCTGTTCACATCAGGTGACCAGAATACTGGAGCTTCAGCTTTAGCATCAGTCCTTCCAGTGAACAGTCAGGGTTGATCTCCCTTAGGATTGGCTGGTTTGATCTCCTTGCTGTCCAAGGGACTCTCAGGAATCTTCTTCAGCACCGTACTTTGAAGGCAGTTCTTTGGTGCTCTGCCTTCTTTATAGTCCAGCTCTCACAACCATCCGTGACCACTGGGAAGACCACAGCCTTGACTGTACAGACCTTTGTCCACAGAGTAATGTCTCTGCTTTTAAACACACTTTTCTAGATTTGTCATAGCTTTCCTGCCAAGAAACAAGTATCTTCCAATTTCATGGCTACAGTCACCATCCACAGTGATTTTAGAGCCCAAGAAGAGGAAATCTGTCACTAATTTCAACCTTTCCCCCCCTCTATTTTCCATGAAGTAAGGGGCCAGTAGCTCATTTGGTAAAGAATCTACCTGCAAAGCAGGAGACCCTGGTTCAATCTCTGGGTCGGGAAGATTCTCTGGATAAGGAAACGGCAACCCACTCCAATATTCTTGCCTGGAGAATCCCATGGACAGAGGAGCCTTGCAGGCTACAGTCCATGGGGTCGTAAGAGTCAGACACAACTTAGTGTCTCAACCACCACCTAATGGGGCCAGATAGCATGATCTTTGTTTTTTTTAATGTTTAGTTTTAAGCCAGCTCTTTCACTCTCCTCCTTCACCCTCATTAGGAGGCTCTTTAGTTCCTCTTCTCTTTCTGCCATTATAGTGGTGTCATCCATGTATCTGAGGTTCTCCCGCTTACCTTGATTCCAGCTTGTAAATCATCCGGCCTGGCATTTCTCATGATGTGCTCAGCATATAGATTAAGCAGACAGCAGACAGCCTTTCGCACTCCTTTCTCGATCTTGAACCATTCAGTTCAATTTAATTCAGGTGGCTCAGATGGTAAAGAATCTCACACATTGAGAAGTCCAAAAGAAGGCAGGATATCAGGGCTAGTTGGCTAAGTGACTCAACAGTATCATTAGGATCTGTATTCTTGTCATCTCTGATGTGCCATCTTTGGTGTGGCTGCCACTGATGTAGGTGTCACATACAGAGAAAGTTTTCTTGGTACTCACCTCGGAGAGGAAGCTTCCTCCCACCCCCTCCCCACCCTGCCCCATCACTGGTCAGAATGAGCTTGCACACCCTGCTTCACACACCTAGTGAGAGAGGGAAGCCTGGTGCGCTGTACTTCATGTAGTCACATAGAGTCAGACCCGAGTCAGCGAATGAACAGCAATGGTTTAAAAATTTGTTTGAATTTCTCTCACACAGATATTATGACTATATTTTTGGTTTCTACAAGTGGCCTCTTGGCTCTGATAAAGTTCCAAGTGCAATGGAGTTACAGAAACTTGAAGTCTCAGTTATCATGAACCCACAATGTGACAGTTTCCCCAACATCACTTCGGATGAGTCTTGTGAGTACCTATGTCATGGGACGGATTGTACACAAAGCTGCTTGTTACAGACTCGAGTGCCAGAAGCTGACTCTGCTCCATGAACTGTTGTGACCTCTTAACCAGTGAGTTTATAATTATTATTTTAAAAAATAACCATTAGGGAACTTCCTTGGCAGTCCAGTGGTTAAGACTGCGCTTCCACTGCAAGGAGCACAGGTTTGATCCTTGGATGGGGAACCAAAGTCCCACATGCTGTACCTATGGCAATAATAAATAACTAAATAATTACCATTAAAGTCTGATGGCAAAACTAAAACATAATCATTGCAGGAAATCTTTAAGTACAGTAAGTGAAGAGGAGAAATTAAATTACTCATAATCCCGGCACTCAGAGTTGACCTTTGTTACTTAGATTTCTTTCTTTTTTTTTTTTTTTGAGTAATACATTTGAATGTTTTACATAGATATAAATAAAAGCATAAGATAAGGAATGGCATGAAAAAGGGGTCTAGTTCTGTACATGTGGTTTTTCTGTTTTTCTTCTTTGCATGTGCTATGCTAAGTTGCTTCAGTCGTGTCTGACTCTTTGAGACCCCATGGACTGTAGCCTGCCAAGCTCCTCTGTCCATGGGATTTCCCAGGCAAGAATACAGGAGTGGTTTCCCATTCCTTGTCCAGGGGATCGTCATAACCAAGTTATTGAGCCCGCATTTCTCATGTCTCCTGCATTGACATGTGGGTTCATTACCACTAGCATGACCTGATAAGCCACTTTTTTGCCTATGAACATGAATTTCACTAAATATTTTTTAATGACAGCATTTTTAGTGGCTGACTAATGTTCTACCAACTGTATGGTTGTGCCAAAACTCACTTGGCGTATCCCTTAATTTTGGACATCTAGATAGTTTATTTTGAAATCAAGTCTGTGCTTATAGGCATGATCTTTCTCTCTCTCTTTTTATTTTTTGGCACAGTATGTGGGATCTTAGTTCCCTGACCAAGAATTGAACCTGTGCCCCTTGCAGTGGAAGCACAGAATCTTACACTGGGCTCCAGCAAAATCCTGGCATGATTTCTGTTTATAATTAAGTTGACACATAGATAATGAGGAACTGAGAGGGATGAAGTTTTTCACTTTGATTTATATTTATGTTGTATTATATTTATATTCCATCTTCATTTATATTGATTGAAAATATATCAACATTTAGTTACATGATTTCTTGTTTGCATAAAATATTCCTAACTTGTTGTAGGAAGAATAAGCGGATGGGCAGACCTTTATCATGGCATGTACTGACTGGATTACGTGGAATTGTACCACGGAATCAAACAAGAGCAGTGGGCGATTTAGGATTAGTGCAGAAAGAGCAGACTGGTGAGTCAGGTGTAAAAATAGAAAGGAAAATGCATATCTTAGAGAAAAGAGTAACCCCTTTGTTCTCAGACTGCCTCACAGACAGTTAAAATACATCTCTTCATCCTTTTAATTAGACTAGAGGTGAGATTTCTTGATGCCTTGATACATCTTTCTGCAAAATAATTTCACTTCTCTTCCATTCTGTGGCTGTTCTTAGACGAGAAACAAGATGGTTTGCCCACATTGGTCATGTGAGTTGACAGCACTCAGACACTTTATGAATTAGATTTTGCAATCTGAATTGAGAAATGATCAGCAAATTACCAAGGAATCTTTGCTCACTAGCAGTAAAATGACATACAGTAAAATCCAAACAATGGAATATATTGAGGCTGGGGAGTTACAGTCTGCCTTGCATTCAGTTTTGCAAACTCCCATTTTTCTGAATGGGAGACTTCTGGAGATAAGCTAACCATGAAATTTTCTGGTTAAAGGACAAACTAGTTTTAAACTAGTTGTTGATGATGATGATGATGATGATGATGATGATGATAGAAGTAACAGACAAATAGAAATAACAAGATATCAACCATTGTGCAAGGGTACAAGGAAATCTTGGAGAAACTTGGAGTTAACTTGGAGTGTTAACAGTAGCATCAAGTAAAATAAAAATAGGCATCCCCTCAGAACCAGATATAGACTAATTTCTACCGTAGAGAAGTAATTACATACATCAAGAATGTTCTCTGTGGTTTGTCTGCCACAGTGAATGTTTATAAGCAAAACGAAATGTTCATCACTAGAAGAATAGCTGCATATATCTTGTCAGTTGACACTGGAGAATACTCTTCAACAATTGAGAATAAACCAGTGGAGTTACAGGACTTCTCGAGTGGTCCAGTGTTTAAGAATCTGCGTGCCAACACAGAGGACACGCGTTCGACCCCTGATCTGGGAAGATCCCATACGCTGAGGAGCAACTAATCGCAACAGCCACAACTACTGCGTCCCTGTGCCGAAACGACTGAAGCCTGCAGGCCTAGAGCCTGCAACAAGGGGAATGACCACAAGTGAGGAACCCACACACTGCAACTCGAGAGGTGTCCCCGCTCGCTGCACCTAGAGAAAGCCCACACACAGCTGTGAAGATCCAGTGCAGCATACGTCGGTAAATGAAATACTTAAAAAACAAGTGGAGATAGAACAGACATGGAGAACTTGCCAAGATAAATTGCTGAGTTGGACAAAGGAAGATACATCATAATGTGTACAGGAGGATACCATTTATATACCAACATAATACAAGAAGGTGCACAGAAAGCAGCATTCTGTTTATTGTCACGTGGATATACAGGTGCCCCAGAAAAGATCTGCTGTTTCCTCTAAGGAAAGTAGGGAGTTCAGTGGGCATCTCAAAGGACTTTTAGTCTTACCTATAACATTTTATTATTTTAAAAAGAGGAATCCAGTGCTGTTATTTGCATGTATACCCTTCAAAACAGTGTGGTGCAAAAAGTATAGAAGGGGATAATTGAAAGAAAGATGCCTTCATCCCACCTCAGGGAGCTTATCAGTTTTAAGACTAAGAATTTTGCTTTGAAATAAAAATTCTATAGATTATTTGGCAGTATATTTAGGAAACACAGTCTCCTCCTTAGTGCTTTATATGTGGTTTTTGAATTGGGTTTGAATCAGAATCCTTTCCAATATCAGCCAGTCCTCAGCTGTTGGAAAATAATTGGCATCAGGTATATGCCACATGTTAATGGTTTTAGAGAAGTCTTTGTGCTGACTGATTCCAGGAGATGTCAGAACTGGAATGTGGCAAAAACTGGCGTTTAAACAGTGACCAGTGAAATGGTGAGTTCTATTTAGGTAGCTTAAACTAAGGATTTAATAGAGGAGTGGAATCGTGATTAGACTGGTCATAATAGCAATACCGTTCTTAGCCTGGCCTTTAGCTAACTCACGACTGTTCGTCTTAGGGAAAGGCTTCCTTGTCAGAGGATTGTCACTTGGTCGTTGGCTGTCGATAGAGCTGTTTCCCTATGTGTAGGCAGCTGTTAGGCAGCACCCTGGGTGCTGGTGGTGCAGGGTGATGATGAAGCAGAGATGCCAGTTGAGTCATGAGCCTGCAGCCCTCGAGTGTCCCGGCTGCTGCAGAGTCTCCATGCCTTTAGCTTTCAGCCTCTCTGTGCTTCCTGGTGCTTCGCTTTCTCTGGGGATGACTCCACGGGAAACCTTTCTGAAGGCTGATGAGGTTGGGGCAACCTCTAGTTGCAGGGCTGCACTTGGTTGCACCTCGGCATGGGGGATCTTAGTTCCCAACCGAAGATTGAACTCCATCCCCTGCATTAGAAGGCAGATTCTGGACCACCAGCAAGGTCCCAGCAAGTGAGTGTGAAGGAAGATTCGGGACAATGTTAGGGGTGTGGAGGTCCAGGGCAAGTAGGGGGCACAGGGGGAGAGCGGCCGGAGCAGAGAAAACTCTGGTCTTACAGAGCGCAAGCCGGATACCAGAGGCTCCATCAGGGGATGAGGAGCACTGAGGAGCTTGCCCTTTTGACTTAAACTCCTGGCTTAAGTGAGACCCTGCTCTGTAGAGGCTAGCGGGAGAGAACTCTCCAGTAAGGGAGAATGAGGAATGAGGGCGGGGCCACCCCGCTTCCTGACCTGAGCTCCTGGGCTGGCTGAGTGAGGAGAGGATGAGTCCAGAGCCCAGCGAGTGAGAAGCGGGAAGAGTTCAGTCTGGGGCTTGTGGAGTTTAAGGAAGAGCCCCAGGGTTTCCGGGGCTTCCCTGGTAGCTCAGCTGGTAAAGAATTCGCCTGTAGTTCAGGAGACCCCGGTTTGATCCCTGGGTCAGGAAGATTCCCTGGAGAGGGGGGGATGGGCTACCCCCTCCAGGATTCTTGGGCTTCCCTTGTGGCTTAGCTGGTAAAGAATCCCCAAGAAATGTGGGAGACCTGGGTTCGATCCCTGGGTTGGGAAGATCCCCTGGAGACAGGAAAGGCCGCCCACTCCAGTATTCTGGCCTGGAGAATTCCATGGACTGAGAATTCCATGGGGTCGCAAAGAGTCGGACGGGACTGAGCAACTTTGACTTTTCACGGGACTTCCACATGAGGATATACAGAAGGCAGTTGGAGAAACAGGTTTGGAGCTCAGGAGAAAGGAATGATGAAGAAATAGCAATGATATGTTTTGGGAAATGTACTGTGTATCACTGAGGGATAAAGCAAACATTTTTTTCTTCAGTTTTACTGAGACATGACTGACAGCACCGTGTAAGTCTAGGTGTACAGCATTATGATCTGACTTACATACATCGGGAAATGATTATCACAGGAAGTCAGTGAACGTCCATCTCAGATAGAAAATTAAAGAAAGAAAAACAGTTTTTTCTTGATGAGAACTCTTATGATTTACTCTGAACAACGTTCATCCCGCCGTGCTAACTGTGTTCGTCATGGTGTACATTACGTCCCTTGTACTTATTTATCTTATAACCAGAAGTTAGTACCTTTTGCCTGCCTTTGTGCAGTTACCACCCGCCTCTGGTAACCAAGAGTCTGATCTCTCTTTCTTGAGCTTGCTTGTTTTTGAAGTACAGTTACCTTTTTCAACACTGTGTTAATTCCCCTTACACAACATGGTGATTCAGTATTTCTATGCATTTTTACACATAAGCCTAACTCATGACTCTGTTCTTCTGAGGAAAGGCTACCTTGTCAGAAGACTGTCACCTGATGACTAGCTGTGGAGAGATCTGTTTTCCCAGGTGTCACCCGCTGTCACGCGACACCCTGAGTGGTGGTGGCCGTGGTCAGTGATGATGAAGCAGAGAACTTCTTATTCTGTCCTGGTTTTTTGAGGTGTCATTGACATAACATTATATTAGTTTCAGGTTTACAACATAATGATTTGATATTTGTATATAATGTAAAATGTCACCATCTGTCACCATACAAGAAACATTTCTTTCTTTTTTCCAATACAGATAATTTACTTGTGAAAGGACCAGTGGCTAAGCTCACTGCCAACAGAGTTTGGGGAGTATTACGAGGTAAGTTCTATGTAGTTTCATTGTTATTTTCTAGTGAGGAAATAGTTTCAGTTGCCACTTTGGGAAATCAAGCATATTAATAGTAAAACTTTCCTTCCTGGGGGCCCTTTATAGAATGATTTGTTGGGTATTTCCAAAACAATTTCCATTAAGTACTGTATATACCACTTTAAGAAAGATCATTTATATATACCACTTAATGAAAGATCATTTGACCTTTTAAAAATGTTTGAAGGTTATTGCATTCATAACGCTGCAATTCCTTGATGTTCTTAATCTGTAATATTTAGAGTTATAAATGGCTCTGATCTGCTCCAATTAGATTTGGTTTTATCATCCATCACCTTTTGCCACCTTCAGTAGCAGCATGTCATTTCTGCATTTTATTTATTTATTCAAACAACAGTATACTCATATTTTTTTCTGAACCAGTCTATTAGTGCAGAAGCACAAAAGCAAAGAGGAAAATCATGTTCCCAGTAAAACATGTCCAACTCTCCATGTGTGGTGATGTTTTCTGCTTGATATGAGAAGATGCTCATGACCTCAGTGCAGCATAAATGCATGTGCCGTGGCATTTGAGAGTCCTTATCGACTCAGCTTGGTTCTTCTCCGGTGTCTCCTTTCAGGAGTGGAGTTGTACTTGATCTCATTGTCCATTTTCAGCTGAATCCACTGGGGAATTGGACGATTCTTCTGTTTCTTGGCCAGGAATCATTTGATCCTGGGGCTCAAGAAGAGAAGTTTAGGAACAGAGTCAACCACACACACCATGATGACCTAGAGAAGAAGAGAACCCTTCCCCCATTTTAAATTCCTGTGAATTTAGAAACATAAGAAGTTTGCAGGAACGTTGTGAAAAGATAAAAATATACTCTGAGTGATTGGAGGCAGTGAGCAGAGAAGAACCTTAAAAGCTTTTCCTGTGACTTTTAGTCTGAACTTCAAAGTTCAGGCATTGGGACATTTACTTTTGCTGTTCGAAAGCTGCTTTGACCTCTTCTTTTGAGAGGATAAGATTTTGTTTTACTGGCTTCCAAAATTAGTATGGTTTTGAAAAAGGAGAAGAATAATTTTCTTTAATGTGAGCTAGCCAGCCAAAGTTATAGTAATTAAAAGGAGAGAAGTCTTTGGATTTGACTCTGGTTGAGTGTTATCTAGAATAAAATAATGATTGTTAATGCTATGTTTTGTAGTCATAATAATTATGGTTTGATTGTGATCTTATTCAAAATAATGACAGGAAAATATCTATAGATACTTACCGCAAATGTAACTACAGATATTATCCTCTAGATTATTTCCATATACTGGGATGTGATGTGAAACTGTTACCAGTCTGGTGTGCCTGTCTTGGCTGGGGCCTGTTAGGGAAATCAGCTTTATTGATGTCTGCGCTAATCTACATAAGAACTTTTGAGAGCGTTCTGTGAATCTAGTCCAGGAAGTCCTTATTTTCTGCTTCCTGTCAGACTTTGAAAGTAACAAATATGCCATAAATGATATTTGAGTGTACTGCTACTTAACAGAAAATTGCAAAGTTATTCTGTATTTGGGGATAGGAGAGAGGCATAGCCAAAGGAACTTTGAACTTTTTATTCTTCCCTAATTGTTTTGAGGTATAATTGACATAACATTATATTCGTTTCAGCTTTACAACATAGTGATTTGATATTTGTATTTAATGCAGAATGATCACCATGGTAAGTTTAGTTACCGTCCGTTACCACACATAGTTAGAAGAGAATTGTTTTTCTTATGATGAGAAATTCTGAGATTTACTGTTTTTAGCAACTTGCAAATAGGTAGCACAATATTTATTAATTACAGTCACTATGCTGTACCTCACATCCCTAGGACTTATGTATATACGAAAGATTGTACTTTTTGATCCCCTTCACCCATTTTACCTACCCCCTACCCCTGCCTCGAATAACTACCAATCTAGTTTTTATATTTATGAGCTTTTGGTTTATTGTTTTTTCAGATTCCACATCTAATTGAGATCATGCAGTATTTGTCTTTCTCTGTCTTATTTCATTTAGCATAATGGCCTTAAGTTCCATCCATGTTGTTGTAAAAAGCAAGATTTCCTTCTTTCTGTGGCTAAATAGTATTCCATTGTACACATAGACACCCCACATCTTTATCCATTCATCCTTTGATGGATGGGTTGTTTCCATATCTTGGCTATTGTAGTTAATGCTGCAGTGAACACAGAGGTATACATATTTGAGGTGGAAGGATTTAGTGTTTTGTTTTCTTTGGATAAATACCTAGAAGTGGAGTTGCTGGATCATGTGGTAGCTCTATTTTTAGCTTTTAAGGGACCTCCATGTGGTTTTCTATAGTGTCTTCACCAGTTTATATTCCCATGAACAGTGTTAAGGGATCCTTTTACTGCATATCCTCACCAACAGTTGTTATTTCTTGTGTTTTTGATCATAGCCATTCTAACAAGTGTGAGGTGATATGTCACTGTGGTTTTCACTTGCCTTTCCCTAATGGTTAATGCTTAAATTTATGACAAACCTAGACAGCATATCAAAAAGCAGAGACATTACTTTGCCAACAAAGGTCCATCTAGTCAAAGCTATGGTTTTTCCAGTAGTCATGTTTGGATGTAAGAGTTGGACTATAAAGGAAGCTTAGCATCGAAGAATTGATGTTTTTGAACTGTGGTGTTGGAGAAGCCTCTTGAGAGTCCCTTGGACTGCAAGGAGATCCAACCAGTCCATCCTAAAGGACATCAGTCCTGGGTGTTCATTGGAAGGACTGATGCTGAAGCTGAAACTCCAATACTTTGGCCACCTGATGCAAAGAGCTGACTCATTTGAAAAGACCCTGATGCTGGGAATGGTTGAAAGTGGAAGGAGAAGGGAACAGCAGAGGGTGAGATGATTGGATGGCATCACGGACTCAATGGACATAAGTTTGAGTAAACTCCAGGAACTGGGTATGGACAGGGAGGCCTGGTGTGCTGCAGTCCATGGAGTTGCAAAGAGCCAGATACAACTGAGTGACTGAACTGAACTGAACTGATGCTTAATAATGTTGAACACCTTCTCATGCACCTGTTGGCTATTTATGTGTCTTCCTTGAAAAATATACCTGTTCACAATCTTCTACCCATTTTTTTGTTGGACTTTTTTTTGCTACTGAGTTGTATGAGTTCTTTATATATTAACCTCTTAATAGATATATAATCTGCAAGGATCTTCTCCTCTTTGGTAGATTGCCTTTTTGTTGATGATTTCCTTTGATGTGCAGATGATGAAGAGTATGAAAAGGCAAAAAGATAAGACACTGAAAGATGAACTCCCCAGGTCGGTAGGTGCCCAGTATTCTACTGGAGGTGAGTGGAGAAGGAACTCCAGAAAGGATAAAGGCATGGAGCCAAAGCAAAAACAGCACCCAGTTATGTATGTGACTGGTGATAGAAGCAAGGTCCGATGCTGTCAAGAGCAATATTGCATAGGTACCTGGAATGTTAGGTCCATGAGTCAAGGCAAATTGGAAATGGTCAAAGAGGAGATGACAAGAGTGAATGTCGACATTCTAGGAATCAGCAAACTAAGATGGACTGGAATGGGTGAATTTAACTCAGATGACCATTGTATCTACTACTGTGGACAGGAATCCCTTAGAAGAAATGGAGTAGCCATCATAGTCAACAAAGGAGTCCGAAATGCAGTACTTGGATGCAATCTCAAAAACGACAGAATGTGCTAGTTTGCATTCTCACCAACAATGTACGAGGCTTCCCTTTGCTCCACACCCTCTCCACCATTTATTGTTTGTAGATTTTTGGATAGCAGTCATTCTGATCAGCATGAGATGGTACCTCATTGTGGTTTTGATTTGCATTTCTCTGATAATGAATGATGTTGAGCATCTTTTCATGTGTTTGTTAGCCATCTGTATGTTTTCCTTGGAGAAATGTCTGTTTAGTTCTTTGGCCCATTTTTTGACTGGGTCGTTTATTTTTCTGGAATTGAGCTGCAGGAGTTGCTTGTATATTTTTGAGATTAATTCTTTGTTTATTTTATTAATTTTTTTATTTATTAATTCTTTGCTATTATTTTCTCCCATTCTGAAGGCTGTCTTTTCACCTTGCTTATAGTTTCCTTCATTGTGCAAAAGCTTTTAAGTTTAATTAGGGAAACACATGTACACCCATGACTGATTCATGACATCGTATGGCAAAAACCAATACAATATTGTAAAATAATTAACCTCCAATTAAAATTTTTAAAAATGGAAAAAATAAGCAAAGTATATTTGCTCTTCCACAAATTCCATGTCAATGAAGTTTTAAGGAATAAAAGACATGCTCCCTTAAAAAAAAGCAAAAACAAAATGACAGAATGATCTCTGTTCGTTTCCAAGGCAAATCATTCAATATCACTGTAATCCAAGTCTATGCCCCAACCAGTAATGCTGAAGAAGCTGAAGTTGAATGTTTCTATGAAGACCTACAAGACCTTTTAGAACTAACACCCAAAAAATATGTCCTTTCCTTTATAGGGGACTGGAATGCAAAAGTAGGAAGTCAAGTAATACCTGGAAAAAAAAAGATAAATACCTGGAGTAACAGGAAAATTTGGCCTTGGAGTATAGAATGAAGCAGGGCAAAGACTAATAGAATTTAGCCAAGAGAATGCACTGGTCATAGCAAACACCCTCTTCCAACAACACAAGAGAAATCTCTACACATGGACATCACCAGATGGTCAACACCGAAATCAGATTGATTATATTCTTTGCAGCCAAAGATGGAGAATCTCTATACAGTCAGCAAAAACAAGACCAGGAGCTGACTGTGACTCAGATCATAAACTCTTTGTTGCCAAATTCAGACTTAAATTGAAGAAAGTAAGGAAAACCACTAGACTATTCAGGTATGACCTAAATCAAATCCCTTATGATTATACAGTGGAAGTGAGAAATAGATTTAAGGGACTAGATCTGATAGTCAGAGTGCCTGAAGAACTATGGATGGAGGTTCGTGACATTGTACAGGAGACAAGGATCAAGACCATCCCCAAGAAAAAGAAATGCAAAAAAGCAAAATGGTTGTCTGAGGAGGCCTTACAAATAGCTGTGAAAAGAAGAGAAACAAAAAGCAAAGGAGAAAAGGAAAGATATACCCATTTGAATTCAGTGTTCCAAAGAATAACAGAGAGAGATAAGAAAGCCTTCCTCAGTGATCAATGCAAAGAAATAGAGGAAAACAACAGAATAGGGAGGACTAGAGATCTCTTCAAGAAAATTAGAGATACCAAGGGAACATTTCATGCAAAAATGGGCTCGATAAAGGACAGAAATGATATGGACCTAACAGAAGCAGAAGATATTAAGAAAAGGTGGCAAGAATACACAGAAGAACTGTACAAAAAAGATCTTCATGACCCAGATAATCATTATGGTGTGTTCACTCACCTAGAGCCAGACATCCTGGAACGTGAAGTCAAGTGGGCCATTCATTGGAAGTATAACTACGAACAAAGCTAGTGGATGTAATGGAATTCCATCTGAGCTATTTCAAATCCTAAAAGATGATGCTGTCAAAGTGCTGCACTCAATCTGCCAGCCAATTTGGAAAACTCAGCAGTGGCCACAGGGCTGGAAAATGTGAGTTTTCATTCCAATCCCAAAAGAAAGGCAATGCCAAAGAATGTTCAAACTACCGCACAATTGCACTCATCTCACATGCTAGTAAAGTAATGCTCAAAATTCTCCAAGCCACACTTCAGCAATACGTGAACCATGAACTTCCAGATGTTCACGCTGGTTTTAGAAAAGGCAGAGGAACCGGAGATCAAATTGCCAACATTCGCTGGATCATCGAAAAAGCAAGAGAGTTCCAGAAAAACGTCTATTTTTGCTTTATTGACTATGCCAAAATCTTTGACTGTGTGGATCACAATAAACTGTGGAAAATTCTGAAAGAGATGGGAATACCAGACCACCTGATCTGCCTCTTGAGAAACCTATATGCAGGTCAGGAAGCAACAGTTAGAACTGGATGTGGAACAACAGACTGATTCCAAATAGGAAAAGGAGTACATCAAGGCTGTATATTACCACCCTGCTTATTTAACTTATATGCAGAGTACATCATGAGAAATGCTGGGCTGGATGAAGCACAAGCTGGAATCAAGATTGCTGGGAAAGTGGCAGAAAGTGAAGAAGAACTAAAAGAGCCTCTTGATGAAAGTGAGAGAGTGAAAAAGCTGGTTTAAAGCTCAACATTCAGAAAACTAAGATCATGGCATCTGGTCCCATCACTTCATGGGAAATATATGGGGAAACAGTGGAAACAGTGGCTGACTTTATTTTGGGGGGCTCCAAAATCACTACAGATGGTGATTGCAGCCTTAAAATTAAAAGATGCTTACTCCTTGGAAGGAAAGTTATGACCAACTTAGTTCAGTTCAGTTCAGTCGCTCAGTCGTGTCCAACTCTTTGCAACCCCATGAATCACAGCATGCCAGGCCTCCCAGTCCATCACCAATTCCCGGAGTTCACTCAAACTCATGTCCATCGAGTCAGTGATGCCATCCAGCCATCTCATCCTCTGTCGTCCCCTTCTCATCCTACCCCGATCCCTCCCAGCATCAGGGTCTTTTCCAATGAGTCAACTTTTTGCACAAGGTGGCCACAGTACTGGAGTTTCAGCTTCAGCATCAGTCCTTCCAATGAACACCCAGGATTGATCTCCTTTACTGGTTGGATCTCCTTGCAGTCCAAGGGACTCTCAAGAGTCTTCTCCAACACCACAGTTCAAAAGCATCAATTTTTTGGCACTCAGCTTTATTCACAGTCCAACTCTCATATCCATACAGGACCACTGGAAAAACCATAGCCTTGACTGGACGGACCTTGTTGGCAAAGTAATGTCCGTGCTTTTTAATATGCTATCTAGGTTGGTCATAACTTTCCTTCTAAGGAGTAAGCGTCTTTTAATTTCATGGCTGCAATCACCATCTGCAGTGACTTTGGAGCCCAAAAAAATAAAGTCTGACACTGTTTCCCCATCTATTTCCCATGAGGTGATGGGACCAGATGCCATGATCTTACTTTTCTGAATGTTAAGCTTTAAGCCAGCGTTTTCACTCTCATCTTTCACTTTCTTCAAGAGGCTTTTTAATTTTTCTTCACTTTCTGCCATAAGGGTGGTGTCATTTGCATATCTAAGGTTATTTATATTTCTTCCGGCAATCTTGAGTCCAGCTTTGCTTCTTGCAGCCCAGCATTCCTCATGACCAACCTAGACAGCATATTAAAAAGCAGAGACATTAGTTTGTCAACAAAGGTCTGTCTAGTCAGGGCTATGGCTTTTCCAGTAGTCATGTATGGATGTGAGAGTTGGACTATAAAGAGAGCTGAGCATGGAAGAATTGATGCTTTTGAACTGTGGTGTTGGAGAAGATTCTTGAGAGTCCCTTGGACTGCAAGGAGATCCAACCAGTCCATCCTAAAGGAGATCAGTCCTAGGTGTTCATTGGAAGGACTGATGCTGAAGTTGAAACTCCAATACTTTGGCCACCTGATGCAAAGAATTGACTCATCTGAAAAAACCCTGAATTTGGGAAAGATTGAAGGCAGGAGGAGAAGCGGATGACAGAGAATGAGGTGGTTGGATGGCCTCACCGACTCAATGGACATGAATTTGGGTAGGCTCCGGGAGCTGGTGATGGACAGCTGGTGTGTCTGCTGTCCATCTGGTGTGCTGCACTTCATGGGGTCACAAAGAGTCGTACACAGCTGATCGACTGAACTGAACTGATGTGCAGAATCTTTTACTTTGGTGTTGTCCCATTTGTTTATTTTTGCTTTTATTTCTTTTGCTTTTCGTGTTATATCCTAATAATTAATTCTTTTTTTGTTGTTTAGTAGAGTTCACTAGTGAAGCCTTCCAGTCCTGGCCTTTGTTTGTTGGAGATGTTTTATTATTGTTACCATCTTACTAGTAATCCATCTCAGATTCTATTTCTTCGTAATTCAGTCTTGGTAGGTTTTCTCTTTAGGAGTTTATTAATTTCTTCTGAGTTGTCAAATTTGTTGACATATAGTTGGTCATACTAGTCTCTTAGGATCTTTTGTATTTTTGTAGTATGTTGTCACATCTCTTTTACTTGAGTTTGCACTACAGGGAAGCGTTGGAGATATTGTGGGTTTGATTCTAGACCACCGCAGTAAAGTGACTATCTCAATAAAGGGAGTCATACAAATTTTTTGGTTTCCCAGTGGGTATAAAAGTTATGCTTACACTGTACTGTAGTTTTTCAACAGTATAGTGCAATGGCATTGTGTCTTAAAAATAGGTACATACCTTAATTTTAAAATGTTGCGTTATTTAGTCATAAAGTTGTGTTCAACTCTTTGTGACCATGTGATTTCCCAGGCAAGAATACTGGAATGGGTTGCCGTTTCCTCCCCCGTTTTAAAAATACTTAATTGCTAAAAAAATACTGATCATCATCTGACAATGCAAGGTTGCTTCACACATTTGATTTGTAAAAAACGCAGCTATCTGTGAAATGCAATAAACTGAAGTATGCCTGTATTCTTACGTTAAAATTTTCCTTGGCAGTATAGTTGTCAGCTAGAATCATGAATTTTGGTAAAGTCGAGGCTAGAAAGAGGAATTGACCTATAATATAGGGAACAGTCCACATGCATAAGAAAGAGTCTCTGCAGTTATAAATAAAACACTGTAATTTGGGCCTTTATAGTTTCATAGTGTTTTCTGAGCTTCTTTGCCCGCTGTTAAGTTTAGGTACCTTCTAAAGTGCCTATACTATGTTTATTATGAAAAGTCTTTCTTATAATGCTATAAATTTATTAAGAAACTGGAATTTTGTTTTCTTAAAACACTATTTTTTTGTGTTTATCATTAAAACAGAAAAAACGGTATGGGTACAATTAAGTAAAACATTTTTATTTGATAGCAACAGAGATTTTTTTTTTAATTGAGCTTTGATTTTAGAGAATATGTTACAGAGTATAACATTTAATTTTATTTGCCTTTCCTGGTTATGGTTTTATGCTTGGATAATATATCTTTGACTGTCTCCTTTATAAATTAATGTAATAAATTATAAATTTTATTTTCCTCAGGTTTAGAGACCTTTAGCCAGTTGATTTATCAAGATTCTTATGGGACTGTAAGTATGATTATTGTATGTTACTAACATTATTGGGTAGACATAATAAAACATTCTATAGGAAAAATGTAAACTTTTTAACTATTTATTGCTTCTTGAATGTTTCTTCTCCCCAAGTGTGTCTCTTAGCTGGTAAATGTAGTTTTTACACTTTGTTTGGTTGTAAATTAATCTCTTATCCAATACTTGCATAGACAGATGTAATCATCATTGAACTTGAGAAAATTCTAAAAATAAATAAAAGTTTTCTTTTGTCTTTTAGTTCATTGCCAATGAATCCAACATTGTAGATTCTCCACGGTTTCCTCATAGAGGAATTTTAATTGATACCTCTAGACACTTTCTGCCCGTTAAGACTATTTTGAAAACTCTGGTAGGTAATTGTTCAACTCCATTGTCTGTTCTGAAGAAGCGTTCTTTTATGTTGTTACTTTATGTTGGTCACTGTGCTGTTGTGCCGGCTGGAACAAGGGATTCATTTTCCATATACTAAGTCTATTTCCGTATAGTGAGTCTGAGCAGTGGACTTTCTTCCCTCCCTTCCCTGAGATGTACGTTTCCTCTGCTGAGAAGTGGAGGCTCCCCTCGGGAATCACCCTCTTGTTTTCACTGAGGTGGGAGAGAGGCTAACCAGGATTCAGTCAGCATTGTTAAGAAAAACACTCAGTTTTAACGCTGCCTGTTGGCCCTCTGTAAATCTCAACTGTCAAATCACGGGTGGAGACTTTGATTGGGAATATGTTACCTCTGGCTGCTGCTGCTGCTGCTGCTGAGTTAGTCCGTCCGGCTCTGTGACCCCGTGGACTGCAGCCCCCGGCCGCTCTGTCCGTGGGATTTCCCAGGCAGGAATTCCGGGCTGGGTTGCTCTTTTCTTATCCGGTATCTCCAGTTACGGACCTTTAATTTTGTGACCGCCACTCACTGTTTTTTTCAGTGGCCTGGAAAGGAATCTGAGAGCAGCTTTGTAACTAAGAAAATGCTCCAAAGAAATATGGAACCTCAGGTGGTGGGCGCTGGGAAGCAGCGTTGACGTAACTCTTGCCTCTTACTGACGCTTTATGGGTTCATCCCTCCCATCACTGTCAGTTTGTGAGGATCAGGAAGTTTTCCCGTACCTTCGCCGAATCATTTATGAACATAGCATGCTATAAA
Organism: Odocoileus virginianus; assembly: GCF_023699985.2. Lineage (NCBI taxonomy): Eukaryota > Metazoa > Chordata > Mammalia > Artiodactyla > Cervidae > Odocoileus > Odocoileus virginianus. The sequence continues at coordinate 61,092,422 of NC_069687.1, read as the reverse complement.
AAACTTATTTTTACATTTACATTTAAACCTTGATTTTTTTCTTCAAAAGACATTATTGTAACTTTTAATGAAAGAAATACAGGCTTAGTGTCAAAAAAAGTTTGAACACAGATATACATAAAATGGTGATCGCATAATCTCATTTACCAAAGACTGACATAACTTTTTATGTCCCATTTATCTCATTTTAGACTTGAAGAATGAATTAACATATGATTCTTTTTCTATAGAAATGTAGTTGACATACAATATTCTATTACTTCCAGGTATACTAAATCATGGTTTGACATTAGCATACATTATGAAATGACCACCAGGATAAGTCTGGTATCCATCTATCCCCATATAGTTACCACAATGTTATTACCTTCCCAGGGCTTATTTATCGTGTGGCTGGAGGTTCGTTCCTCATAATCCTCTTCACCTGTTTTCACCCACCCCCTCACCCTCCTGGCAGCCACTCTCTGTATTTGAGTCTGTTCTTGTTTCATTTTGCTTTTTAGGTTTCAGATGAGAGAGGTCCTTGGCATTTGTCTTTCTCTGATGTAGCTCTGGCGTATTTAACATAATATCCTCTAGATTTACCCGTGTTGTCACAATGACAAGGTTTCATTTTTTTATGGCTGAGTCCACTCTGTTCTGATTGGGGAACTTAGTCTATCTACATTCAAAGTTACCACTGATGGATCTATACGTACTGCCATTTTGTTCATTGTTTTGGGCTATTTCCATAGTTCTTTCTCGTTCCTTTTATCTTTTTTGCTGTCTTCCCTTGCCATGTGATGGCTATCTTTAGTGTTAGTTTGGCTTCCTTTCCTTGTGTGTGTACCTATTAATAGGTTTTTGGTTTGTAGTCACCATAAGGTTCATATGTAACAGGCCCTGCCTCCTGTGGGGGCTGCTGCTCCACGGGTGGGCAGAGCTGGGCCCTGGGGCAGCTGCCTGTGGGACTGGCTTCGGGGACTGGCCTTGGCCTGTTGATGGGCAGTTGAGTGTCTGGTGCTGACAGTCTGGAGGGAGGACTCCAGAATAGCAGATGACATCACCAGTGTCAGCAGGCCCCCCAGAAGGCTCCGTCTAGTGCTTTTGTTCCCAGGGGGATTCCCAGTTGTCTCCTGCCTCTCTGGGAGGCTAAGATCAGCAAGTGGTTCTGACCCAGGCTTCTTAAAACTTGCTGCCTCTGCCTTGGGACTAAGAGCCTGTGAAATGTGCAAAGCACAGTCTGTGTCTTGTAGCCCTTCAACTCTCCCGTATTCAAGCCCTGCTGGCTTCCAACGCTGGAAGTTTTGGGGGCTCACTGTCCCAGTGTTGGACCCCCGGTTTGCAGAGCCTGATACAGGGTCGGATTCCTCACCCCTTTGGGGAGAACGTCTGCAACTGTGTTCGCCTCCCACTTGTGGGTCATCTGCCCAGGACTGTGGGTCTTGACCCACCTACTTGTCTCCTTGTGTTTCCATCTTTATATCTTGAGTTGTGAAGAAATCTTTTCTGCTAGGCTTCAGGTCCTTCTCATCAATGATTACTCTTACTAGCTGTAATTTTGCTGTGTTTATGGCAGGAGGTGAGTAAGAGGGCCTTCCTGCTCTGCCGTCTTGCCACATCGTGAGGAGGGAGGCTGTGTGTTCTGCTTCTCTGATAGGGAAAGTCTCTCTGCTTATTTTCCATTTTCTTCACATCATCTTTTATATTTTATATACATATTGTTTAGTCCTCCAGAGTGTACATAAAATCAGTGTCAGTGCCCCCAAATTTCTGAGAATGTTAATTGGATTTGTGCTGTTTGTGTACTGAATTTCTTCCATTTGTAAGAAAGAGTTGGCACTCAAATCTCAGTACTGTGGGACTGGTAAGTCCCATTTTTCCTCTGCTCTATCCCAAACTCTGCAGTAGTGGTAGTCAGAGCTGCTGGGAATTCATGAGCTGGCTCTCTTCCAGTAGGGCAAAGTTACAGCTTTAATTTGTAATATGAATTGTGTATAGGCTTTTTGAAAAGGGAAAAGAAATTTATACCTCTTCACATCCTTCCCTTGTTGAAAAGGAAAATTTCAAAGGAAACAGACACATTGGGAACAATCCTGGATATAGTAAGTATCAATAAATTGGAATGTATATCTGTGGTATGTAATGTAATTATTTTTCCCTTTCCTCTCCCCACTGGATTTGTTCTTTCTGTGAGTCTGCTTCTTTCTTATTATAGTCACTAGTTTGTTGAATTTTTTAGATTCCACATACAAGTGATATCATAGTATTTATCTTTCTCTGTATAACCTACTTTACTTGGTACAGTGTCCTCCAAGTCCATCCATCTCGTAGATAGCAACATTCCATTCTTTTTTTTTGCAGAGTAGAATCCCATTGTATATACATACACTACATCTTTACCCATTCATCTGCTCATGAACACGTAGGTTGCTTCTGTATCTTGGCAATTGTAAATGATGCAGCTGTGAACACTGGGGTGCATGTATCTCTTCAGATTAGTTTTTTGGGGGTATGTATACCAAGAGGTGGAATTGCTGGGTCATACGGTAACTTTTATTTTTAGTCTTTTGAGAAACCTCCAAACTGTTGACTGTACCAATGTACATTCCCATCAGGAGTTTACAAGGTCTCCCTTTTCTCCTCATCCCCACCAACATTTGTTGTGTTCTTTTTGATGATAGCCATTCTGACAGGTACGAGTTGATAATCTCAATGTGGTTTAAAGGTGTATAAATTTTCAACCTGTTCGCTTGCAGGATGCCATGGCTTTTAATAAGTTTAATGTTCTCCACTGGCACATCGTGGATGACCAGTCTTTCCCTTATCAGAGCATCACTTTTCCTGAATTAAGCAATAAAGTGAGTAATTCATGTTATTGTTGGTGTACAAAAATTTTGGGTATGGTTTCCTTAGAAGTTTGCAGCTTAAATGTTTCTTATTATGGATAGAATTTAGGTGTAAAAGTTAGATATTCGTGGTTTAAAATTTTTAATATGCTATTGCTGAGCATTTTAGGTCCACAAAACTGGTCTGCTTTTGTCATTGTTACCGTAAATGTAAACATTTATGGGGCTATACAAATAAAAATGTAAAAGCTTAATGGATGTAGGAGACCTGAAGCCTTTGTGATTAACATAAAGTTAAATAATTATATTTATCCAGTAGCCCAACTGTATAAGTGTTTTAAACAGAATTGTTCTCAATTCTGTAAATGACAACTTCTTTTCTCTCTAAAAAACTGTATGAAGTAGGGAATCTTCAGAGATAATGGCTCCTTCATAGAAAATAATGGTAGTGTTAGAAGTGTTCAGACTGACTGAATTACAGACCAGTGAAGCAGGGAGCAAGCCTTGCCCCGTCTCACTGAATCCCCTGCACTACAGAGCTGGTCACTGACGGCAAGAGAAGCTGCCTGTGTCAGGCGGAGTTGTGGTTATGAAGGGTCAGAGCCAAGACCCTAAGTCAGTCCTCTGGTCACAATTCCGAAGCTTTCCTTAAAGTTTTGATGTAGTTTGGCTTGAAATCCTAGCAGCACTCCTGTTCTTGTTTGCTTTTGATATGGAAAGCTTCAAACATATACAGAAGTAGAATTTCATGAATTCCCATTTCCTCATCACTCAGCTTCAATAATCAAGTAATGGCCAATCCTACAACACCTATATCCCCTCCACCATTATTTTGAAGGTGATCTCAGACAGCATCTCTTATTAGTTAAAAGGCTTGTTTAAAAATAACTCATTATATCACAGCTAACAATTTAGTAATAATCCAGATAGCCAATCATTATTCATGTTTCCCCAAGAGCCTTTTCTTTAAAAACATTTTTTTATTTGCAGTGGGACGCAAATAAACTCCATACGTTGTGGTCAGTTAACATATCTGTTCTATGGGTGCTCATTCCTGACCATGTCTTTTTATTTTTCTTTTAATGTATTATTTTCATTGAGGATATGAAGCTCAATTTGTCCTATAGTTTTCCACAATCTGGGTTTTGTTGATTGCCTTTCCAGTGTCAATTTGTTCTTCTGTCCCCTGTATTTACGATAAACTTAGATTGGGTCTTGATTCAGTACAGATTTGTTGTTGGGGTTGGGGAAGGCAAGACTACTTTTTAAGGAGTTGAGCATTTATTTATATTTGTATATTTATACCTTGAGAGGTATGCCATAGTAACACTTTGAATGGACCTTTATTTACCACTGATACTGAGTTCTAATTTTTCAAGAACAAAAAACAGGACCAAAGGTAATCTTTAATTAAAAAAAAAAAAAAATCAGGGCATCTCAAGGGGAATTTTTGCTGCTGGCAGTAATTAAAGTGATCTTAAACACCAACAGTTATGTTTTATAATAATGTGTGAATTTTTATTCTAAAACTGACAAGGGCAATATATTCAGAATTTTCACCTTGGAGTCGAACATTTTATTTCTGTTTTGTCATACGTTCACATGAGTTTGAAATAGTGTGATGGTACACATTGCTAAATCAAGGTGCTGGCTCTGTCAGTAGATAGTTCTGTCAATAAATCTGGAATTAACCCAAAGTGTGCTGAGAGCTTACTGATCAGATACAGTAAACAGATAATTTAAATGAGTCCCCCAACATCACATAAGACTTTAATACTTCGTGATACCTGAAAAGTCTGCTGGCAGATATCAAAGTACAACAGAACTGTAAACAGCTCATACATTTTAATTTTAATAAATGTGACTTTTACAGGGAAGCTATTCTTTGTCTCATGTTTATACACCAAACGATGTCCGTACAGTGATTGAATATGCCCGATTACGAGGGATTCGCATCCTGCCAGAATTTGATAGCCCTGGACATACGGCGTCTTGGGGAAAAGGTAAGGAGTGTGCTTTATGAGTCACTAAAAGTGAACATGTGTGCTCCTGCATCTCATGACTTGGTGTTTGCTTATTTTGTTCTTACTTGTGATTTGCACAAAGGTAGCACTATTGATGGTTGTAATTCAATAATTATTATATGTCTATTGTGAGCAGGTCGCTGTATCTAGGCATTGCCTAAAGTATAAACACAAGGGATAAAAGAAAACAGGTAGAACGTGATATGTGAGTTAAAGAGTTACGTGAATGAAGTAACACCTAAAATGTCCTTGAGGCATCGGAGAATGCATTCTTGTTTCTGGTAGAGGGGACACGGGAAAGGCATTCAGCCGGAGGGCAGCGCGGGGGAGAGCAGTTTGCACTGTGCCATGTCGTGCTTAGCCTCCCAGTCGTGTCCGACTCTTTGAAACCCCATGGGCTGTCCCCGCCAGGCTCCTCTGCCCGTCAGGACTCTCCAGGCAAGAACACTGGAGTGGGTTGCCATGCTGTTCTCTAGCGGATCTTCCCAAGCCCGGATTGAACCCATGTCTTCCGTATTGCAAGCGAATTCCTTACCATTTGAGCAACCAGGGAAGCCCATGAATACAGGAGTGGGTAGCCTGTCCCTTCTCCAGGGGATCTTTCCCACCCAGGAATCAAACCGGGGTCTCCTGCATTGCAGGCGGATTCTTTACCACTGGTTGCCTAAGAACTGCTTCTGGAGCTAGGCTGCCTGGGATTCGAATCCTGCTTCTGGCACTTAGGCTTCCCTGGTGGCTCAGATGGTAAAGAATCTGCCTGCAATGCACGAGACCCAGGTTTTATCCCTGGGTTGTGAAGATCCCCTGGAGAAGGGCATGGCAACCCACTCCAGTATTCTTGCCTGCAGAATTCCATGGACAGAGAAGTCAGGCAGACTGTAGTCCATGGGTTGCAAATTGTGGGACATAGCTGAACGACTATCACTTTCACTTTTCTCTTTCTGGCATTTATAAACTGAGTGACCTTGGGCAAGTGATAGAACATCTCATTCTGAGACTTCCCATCTCTAAAATGGTGTATTAGTAGTAGCTATCATGTCATGTTTTTTGAAGTTTAAAAAATGAATATAAAGCACATAGCACTGCACCTAGCATTTATAATTGTTCAATAAGTATTGTTAGAATAGACATGGAGAATAGTGGGAAATGAGTCTGAAGAAGTAGCATGGTAGGCCTGGGGGAGGAGCCTGTGCTTCGTCAGGACACATGGAAGCCAGTGAAAGCTGCAGGGCAGAAGAGAGACATGGCGGGGCCACAGTGCAGGGAGCCCTATGTGAAGGCTACAGGTTGGAAGTGAGGTCCGAGAGTGGAATGCTGATAACAGGGGCGGCCAGTAATGTATCGAACTGAGAGACATTCTGGGAATACAGTCCATGGAACTTGGCGACTGGCTGACTCCAGCAGGGGGAACAAGAGACTCGGTGGGATGGGGGCTCACAGACCAGAGGGGAAAATTGGGAAGCTGCAGAAGGAGTTTGGGGCAGAGACTTTGGTTTCCGCTGGATTGGATTTTTTTTTAATTTTATTTATTTGGGCTGTGCTGGGTCTCTGTGCTGCGCAGGCTTTTCCCTGGTTGCAGCGCGCGGGGGCTCCTCTGCTCATGGCAGGCGGGCTCGGGAGTCGTGGCGCACGGGCCTACTTGCTCCACATACGGGATCTTCCCAGACCAGGGATCGAACCTGTGTCTCCTGCGTTGGCAGGCAGATTCTCTTCCTCTGACCCACCAAGGAAGCCCTGTTGGAGTATATTTGAAGTGAAGCTAATTGTGTTCAGCAGGGAATTTGAAATACAGTTTGAAACTTGAGGAAAAGGCTTGGGGCAAGCTGAAGATTTGGGAGCCCTTAATATTTGAGATAGTATCTGAAATGGATAAAATCTCAGAGAGGCTGATGGAAATGGAAAGAAAGCGGGACAGGGGCCAGTATTCAGAAATTAGTTCTCCCTTTTCTTATCTGAAGAAATTACCAAAGTAACTCTTAGTAAACTCGCTTATCTTTTTCTGTATAAAATCTCTTACCTATCTTCAACAAAATAAAGTAGTGTAATCACATGCAAAGTCTGGTCTTTGTGACTGAACTACTACTTCAGCAAAGATTCTCCGTGTTTCCTTCTAGGCCAGAAGGACGTCCTGACTCCATGTTATCATGCCAGAGAGCCGTCTGGGACCTTTGGACCCATAAACCCGATTTTGAATTCAACTTACAGCTTCCTGTCTCAGCTTTTCAAGGAAATTAGTGCTGTGTTTCCAGATGAGTTCATTCATCTGGGAGGAGATGAAGTAAATTTTGGTTGTTGGTATGAAAATCTGTTAACTGCCCCCCCCCCGACCCTTTTTAAAACCTGTTATCTTTGACGTAGGTGTAGAGGTGTCCCTGGGAAAAGGGAAGACTTGGGGGAACATCTCTGTGAGGTGTTAACCTGGCACCACAACTCCTAAGATGGCGAACTGTTTACAGAATGTGCATATGGGTGCTATTGACAGAAGCCTGTAGGAAGAGAATTAAGATGCAGAAGAAAATGAGAATTAAAAAAAAACAAACTAGAGAACAAGAATAGCTTTAGTGAAGAGGGTAATGATTAAGTGGGAGAGATTTTTCTAGTAAAAATCTTCTGTGCAAATAGCCTGAGATGGAAGAAAGAAGAAGGCCATTATTACAGGATATCAGCTTCTAAAAAAATTAATTGCAATGGAAAGTTAACATAACTCATAATTAAATTTTAGACTTATTTTAGGTGTAGTTAGGCTTACTTTAGGCATAATTAGGCTTATTTTAGGTTTAATTTAGTCATAACTAGGCTTATTTTACTCTTTACAAACTTTAATAGATTTCCATCTGTATAAATGATGTTGGGGTTATATGTTGCTTTAAAAAGATTGGGCATATTGAACTTCTAATGAAATTTTTATCAACTGTTTTTGTTTAAGGGAGTCCAATCTAGCAGTCCAGCATTTCATGAGGAACAAAGGCTTTGGCAAAAAAATTGAGAAACTGGAATCTTTCTATATGCAGAGGTAAGTTACTTGAAAGCCTACTTCTTTTTATTTCATCAGTGCCTTTTGTAAAAGTTTAAGCTCTTATTTAGTACTATTTTATTTTCTCATTTTCTCTCCATTCCTTTTCAAAGTGTACATGTTATAATCTTTGTTACACAAAGTACAGATAAAAATCACAAAGGAGGGTGCAATACCCATTATTCTCTCTAAATCAGTAACATGGTGACTCTAATCCTTCTGCAGTAACTGTTGAGACCTAGGGTGGTAATGGTTACCTGTTCTGTGAGCTCAGCTGAAAACCCAGGCTACCCTGTGAAGGCTTTGTCACCGTCTAGCTCCTGGAATTCATTTTGTCAACTCCAGCACTGCTTTTACTTTATACCTGTGCTATCTGGTATGGCAGCCACAACCACATGTGGCTGTTTGTATTTAAATTGTACTTGAAGAAAATTAAAAACTCAGTTCCTCAGTCACATTAGCCACATTTCACATGTTCCGCAGCCAACAGCTAGATGTGACTGGTGCTACCATATTGGAAAGTGCACATATAGAACATTTCCATCCCTGCAGATAAAGATCTACTCGACAGTGCTGCTCTTTGGTAAAGAGTAGTAAACTTACTTTGTAAAGAGCCGGACAGTAAGTGTCGGCGACTTCACGGGGCACATGTGGTTTCATGGGCGTCCCCGATAGCTCAGCGGTGAAGAATCTGCCTGCAGTGCATGAGATGTTGGTTCGGGAAGATCCCCTGGAAGAGGAAATCATAACCTACTCGAGTATTCTTGCCTGGAAAATCCCATGGACAGAGGAACATGGTGGGCTACAGTCCATGGGGTCACAAAGAGTTGGACACCACTGAGTATGCATGCATAGGTTACATACTTTTTAAATATTTTTAAGCTCTGTTTTACCAATATAAAAAGGGGCTTCCCTTGTGGCTCAGCTCATATAGAATCTGCCTGCAATGCGGGAGACCTGGGTTCGATCCCTGGATTGGGAATATCCCCTGGAGAAGGGAAAGGCTACCCACTTCAGTATTCTGGCCTGGAGAATTCCATGGACTGTATAGTTCATGGGGTCACAGACAGTTGGACACGGAAGCAGCTTCGCATGCACATACTGAAAGGCATCTGTCAGTGTTGCAGTCTTTGGTATAAAATGTGCATTCTTTACACACATTGCTAACTTTGTGATCTGAAATAACTGTAATTTTTTTCAATGGTAGGGTTTTGGATATGATTTCAGCCATGAACAAGAGATCCATAGTCTGGCAAGAGGTTTATGATGATGAAGGCAAGGTGAGAGGTTACTAATACTGCGTGTGGTTCTGATAATATGAGACTTAATACTCTAACACCTTGGATGGAAGGAACTCTAAGCTTTCCCTGTAATGTTGGGGGAAGTCAGCTTACCTTTCGGTTTAACCTGCTGTTAGACGAGAGCCGCACACTGACACCAATGATCATGGTATTTATTTGATTTCTTCCATTTACTTCACTCTTCAGTGCTGCCTCCTCCTCATCTCTCCCATCTTCCCTCCTCCCTCTCCATCTCATTCTTAGTAACAAATTGAAGTACTTTGAAAAATGTTCCGTTTTTCAGAAGGGCAGAACAAACAGATAAGAATGAGTCTTTATTGCTGTTAAGGTAACCTTCGTTTTAAGTATCACTGTCAAGTACACTTTTTATTTTAAATAGCATTTTTGCTGACATAATCAGAATTCTTTATATTCCTTTGGGGCAACTGAAAATTTGAAAGTCCAGCTACTTGTATTATCTTTCCAGAAGGGTTAGTGGCATCCTCTAAGTTCCAAAGTAAGTAAAATAATGTGGTAGAAATGAGACTAAAGCCTTAATTTATTACACCTACATGGTATTGTATATAGACAAAAGGTAACAAATTAAAAGGTTTGATGAAATGTCTAAGTCCTTATTACAAATAGCATTAGATATTACCTCAAAGAGGAAAGGGGAAAGAAGAAAGCATTGCTTTATTCAAGGATCATGAAAGTTATTAGCTACAATGCCTTAGACTTTTAATATCATCTGCTGTAGCTGCAAGACCTAATACATATTTTATTTTTAACTTTAATAGCTTACACAAGGCACAGTAGTTCAAATATGGAAAATGGGAAACCTTCGTATGAAACTAAGTAACATTACAGCAGCTGGCTTCCCTGTGATCATTTCTGCTCCTTGGTACTTAGATGTGATCAGTTACGGACAAGACTGGAGACATTACTACTCTGTGGAGCCTCTTAACTTTGAGGGTAAGTGAAGCAGCGACCCTACTGGACATGTTAGGTTTCTCAACCCCTCCCCTCCCTCCGGGAATCTTTACCTAGGTACCACGTATTATCCTCCCGTTTATGTTTGATCCTTGATTTTCCTTGTGTATAATCCAACAGACTGAACTCAGTATCATTTTAAACTTCGTGAAAGAAACTGTATTCTTTCCTAATGAAAGAACTTCAAAAGTAAGATTCCCTTACACTGACACGACTTGTCACCATGCATTTAAAGATGCTTACAGCATGAGCCTTGTCTCTCCTCTGAGCTTCCTCTGCGATGTCAGACACCTAAGTAGGGATCGCGTCCTGTTCGGTGGCTTCCGGGTTCTGAGGAGGCGGCATCCTTGGGGACGGGCATGTCTGAGTGGTGGGGCTCCAGGCTCTCAAACCCCCTTAAGAACAGTTCTGCTTTGTCCAGTTTTGTACACTAGAGTTTTACAATTTCCTTTGAGGAAAAGTGTTTAAAAAGTATCAAAACTGTAGGCCTATCAAGAACTGTTTCTCTAAAAGCATTTTCTGAGAATCAAGAGGTGGTAATTACTGTAGACACCTAGCTTCTTTGATACCAAAAGACAGGTGCTGAAGGCAGGAGTGACCGTCACCAGCAGAGTCCACCCTGCATTCCTTGGCACACTGTCTGCAGGCCACCAGGGGACGTGCTTCTGGTGTCCAAATAAGTTTGCATAAAACCAAAATAAAATGGTCTCTTTACTACTGGCCTGCTACATTAGTCGACACACACTAACAAATACTCTGTGAACCACGGGGTCAGTTGAGGCAATAAAGTTTCCCACCATTTTTTGTGCCACAGCTGTGAACTTCTCCCAAGGTCCTCCTGACTCCGAGAGAAACCTTGCCCCAGGCTAACACTGGAAATCAGCACCGCCTCTGTCTGTGAGCCTCAAGTTGCACCTACCTAACTTACCTGGTGGCTCAGAGGTTAAAGTGTCTGCCTGCAATGTGGGAGACCTGGGTTCGATCCCTGGGTTGGGAAGATCCCCTGGAGAAGGAAATGGCAACCCACTCCAGTATTCTTGCCTGGAGAATCCCATGGAGGGAGGAGCCTGGTAGGCTACAGTCCACGGGGTCACAAAGAGTCGGACACGACTGAGCGACTTCACTTTCACTTTTCACTTTTAACTTACACCACTGATTGTAATCTAGGTACTCGGGAACAGAAACAGCTTGTCATTGGTGGAGAAGCCTGCCTGTGGGGAGAGTATGTGGATGCAACTAACCTTACTCCAAGATTATGGTATGGAATCTAAGGAAGAACATATGAATTAAGGTGCCTGAGTTTCTCTTCTCCACCCAAGCAGGAAAGCACTAGAAACTTGCCCAAGTGTGTGGTTTGCTTCTTGAAGAAAACATGAATTTAAACTGCCTTGGGGGGTATGTGGTTTAAATTTTAGGCCTCGGGCGAGTGCTGTTGGTGAGAGACTCTGGAGTCCCCCAGAAGTCACAGACCTAGATGATGCCTACAGGAGACTAACAAGACACCGCTGCAGAATGGTCAAGTGAGACACATTTATTTGTCAGGCTAGGATGCTGTTAAGTACAGGCTGACTTTTTGCCTTATTTAGTGTGAGCTAGCTTATTGGGATTTTTTCTTTTTGCTATACAGAAATGTATGTGACTTAAGAGGTAGTGATCTAATTAGGAAAAATTGGCAACTGTTTCTCTATGAATTATGAATCTCTCCTCAGTAATTTGTGGTATGGTTTAGTGATTGTGACTTGAGCTACTAAGTTTCTTAAGACAGAAATGAATTACATCAGTCTAAAACATCTTTTGTTTATACTTGTCCTACAGACGAGGAATAGCTGCACAACCTCTCTTTACTGGCTATTGTGACCATGAGGGCAGAATGTAAAAACGAGCTGAAACAGAAGAAAATATGGGAAAAGAGCCCACAGTCAATCCTTACTACAATCAACCTGATTTTAAAAATCATGTTTTTGAATAAAATATCTTTTTATTGATTGAACCTCCATCTTATTATACATTAGAAGACTGACATCTTTCTTGTGAGAGAAGCGTAAAATCAACCAACCAAAAACCTGGTGATATCTATCACTCAGTATATTCCAAAAGACTGAATCTAAACTGCCAACAGTAATAATTTCCTAGATACACAATACAGTTCAGGTACATTAACCTTCAGCGTCACAGCACGTTTCTCATGCTATAAAGTAGAATGACCAGCACCACTGCCGCTGTCTGTCCAAGTTCTCCCTTAAATTGTTCTTACTGAAAACGAAGTAGGTAGGTGCTCCTGAGTTTCTCTTCAAGGACTTAGGACAAGCCATTTCTCTGGCTGAGCAGCGTACTTTGGTCTTGAGGATTCATGGCTTGATAATTAGACAGCTCTAAGGAAAAAGTAGCTGAGCCTGATGTTAACGTCCGAAGCACAGTTGAATAACCCTAATCAAAATAACTTAAGTTAGTTATCTCTGCAAAGTTAAGCCTCAAATCTCTCCCTGCACATCTTTTGACCATTACCAGGAAAAGCTTGCTAAGCACTGTGAGGACAGGAAACCGGGAGTGGGGGTTTGCTTCCGAAGTATTCCCCAGCCCCAACGTCTGGCAGAGGCTCTGCTGACGCTCAGATGCCCGTCCTAGAGCAGGAGAGCCTGGCGGGGAAGAGTGGCAGGAAGAACTGGCTGGGGGCAGCAATAGTAGGCGTAAATAAGTGCTCAGGATGGAGAAAGGGTCACTTAGGCTGATGACACATTTTGGTAGAGCCCACCTCAAACTTTATGCAGGGCTGGGAAGCCCTCCCCACACATCCACACCCGTGCTGATACGATCCCTGAGATTTCTCCAGCAATTTATGTAAAATATGTACATTTAGTCTCAGAGCACCTACCATGATTTCTGCTAAGGGAACAAATCCAATAACAACGTTGCTGTCTTGGCGAGACTGGATTTCCTGAATGTTCCCTCTTCTCTGTGCCAGGTCTGCTAGGACAGGGCCGAGATAATCTCTTGTCCCTGTCACCTCAAGATTCATCAGGGGCTCCAGAATTTGCTTTTCAGCTTTCTTCAGAGCCTAAAGGAATTAAAGGATGTTAACTCCTCTTCCTCAGACTGCAGATCAGACTTCTGTTATGAAGGGAAGCTTCATAAAAACTTAAATACTGTCCATACTCTTAAGCACAGAGCCTCCAGCAAAAAGACAGAAGCCTGCCTTAACCCTCTTTATAAGAAGTCCAAAACGTCAACGTTTGCGCGCACATGCACGCCAACAGTATACCTGAGACCTCATGTAGGGTTTGGTCCTGCCTTCACGTATGTGTTGCAAGAGGATGCTTGGTGAAGTCTGATGAGGCAGAATGCCTGTGAACATGTGCCCAGAGACACGGGGGAGAGAAAGTGGTGTTCCCCTCTCAAAGACATATTTCCTTCATACATCTCCTCTTTAATTTTTGAAACCTATAGTTACAGTCCATGCTGCAAGTCAGGACAATGAAGGAGGGAAATGAAGGAGAGAGGTAAAAAACAGTAAGCAGAAACACATTCTCAGTAAAACAAAGAGAATTCTGTTCAGAAGTTTAGATTTCAAAGGCCAAGAAGAACAAGCAGATACAGAAACTGAAAAAAGCTAAAGCAGCATCAGGCAAATAGGAAGTGGACAAAAACTGGGGAAGCAGCAGAGGAATAACACATATTGGGGTCCTAGTCAGATCTTGTCTGCATAGCATCATTCCATCAGCCAAACTGGTACATGGATTTGGAGGCCGTTTGCAAGCACTGTAACTACTGATGGGTCTGCTTTAATAGGTAACCTACTTCTCCAGCCTACCAGAGTTAAAACACAATAAAACAATTTCCCATATATTCTAAGCCTGTTTGGTTGTCCAGTGGGATATAATCATCTTGGATTTAGCAGTGGAAGCCAGATCAAAGAGCAAGGCTCTGGAATGTGGCCTCTCCTTTATCTGCCTCTGGCTGATCATCCTCTCTCTGCTCGCCTGCCCCCACTCACTGAGGACCAGCGGTACCACCGCCTCTATTGTCCAGTAATGCTCTGCGCCTCCTCCTTCCCCTCCCCCTCCTACCTTCACGATCATGAAAAATGGGCAGATTCGTAAAAACATCAGTATATTCTCTTTATTGTAGACATTTCAGAAAACCATAGCACACACATATATATAGTAAAAGCATAATTTCAGTTCTTTGCAGCTGATTAAGCCTTTAAAATCACTACCAACTGAAATGACTCAATTAGTGAAAAAGTATCTAATAATCCTTGAATGAAAACATTACAAAAAATAATGACACACAAACAACTAAACATATCCCGTGTATTTTTGCAATTTTTACCCAAAGCTTTGTGCCACTTCACAGTGTATCTTTTTGAATAGCATATCGGAGTGGGAAAAGGCTAAAAATTAAGAGGAGTAATGCCGCATCTAAGGAAAGGTCAGAGTTCTGTGTGACTGAACAGGAGGTATTGTGCTGGTGGGTCTGTCCTTAGTCCTCTTGTCACAGCGTTTTCCTTGGCGACCCTGCGTAGTTATAGAGCGTCAAAAACTGCTTCTACAGAGCTTCCTCAGAAACGCCAAGCTGTACGCGAGTCACAGTCTCTGGGTGCTCCTTGTAGCCCACTGGCTGCTCTGGGCTGATGTCTGAGTATCCTGCAGCAACCCAGGACACCCCACACTGATCTCACCGCTTCCTCCCAAACGCCTGCCTGCTCGCTCCTCTTTCTGTTGGCGGCAGCGTCACTAGTCGTCAGGTTACCCGGACGTGCATCTCTGATTTCCTGTTTCCCCAACGTGAGCTGTGAGATTTATATTCCTATTGCTGATACTCTAGCTCAGATCTGGTCTATTCCCTGAGGCTCTCCAGACTCCAGTCCCTCCTATATTCTAATGATTATGCTGCTCTCTTCAAAATGTTTAAATCATTTACCACAGTTCTCAAAACAAATCTCAAATTTCTCAGTGTAGTTTCTTACAGGTTTCCCTACAGTCGGACTCTATTTTACTTTTCCAACCCTAATTTCATTACTCCCCTGCCTTCTTTAATCTTTCCGTGTCTAGAATGCTGCCACTGTACCCATATCCTCCAAAACATCACAGCTCAACAATTAAGGAAAATGTGTAAAAGCCCCTGTGTCCTTGTCTTTTGAAGTAAAATGCTCAAGAGTTACTGATTGGGAAATGTGAAGATGAAGAAACAAGGATAGCTGTTGGGCTAGGGAACTGGTAACAATTTAGACTGTAATTCTGTCACAAAGCAGAATTACCAAACTCACAGTTCCCTTAAAGATATAAAGGCCTGACATACACTCCTAAATTCCTTTTACAGGAAGCAGAGCCCTCCCGATGAAAACTGCTAACCACAAGAGCATAGACCATAGACTGGTTGAAACAGCCTGCTCCTGAAACACTATAGTGGGTCACAGTCTTGGGGTCATTGGCTCACCAGGGCCCCCTTGCCTGGCAAAGCAATAAAAGCTACTCTTTCCTGTTTCACCGAAAACTCTTGTCTCCACGTCTCTGTTCAGCACCTGTGAACAGAGGCTGAATTTTAGCAACATTAACTTCTTTCCAAAGTCGAAAAGAGGGGTCGCAAAGAGTTGCCCGTGACTGAACGACTGAACAACCATTGGGCAAGTTTTAGGTATGTAACAGTGGAACCATCACAACCATCAGGATAATGAAACATGTCATATCCATCACCCCTGAATGTTCCTTCCTGCCCTTCTGTAACCCCTTCCCCGACCCCTGCCCTCTCTAACCTCACCCCCTTCCTCCTTTCCACCTGTCCAGACAAACTGCTCATCTGCTTTTGTCATCAAAGATTAGTTTGCATTCTCTAAACATTTTAGAAATCATTCAGTATGTTTTCTTCTTTGAGCCTCTTTTTTTAATCGGCATAGTTAAGATTCATACATGTTGTAGTACTGCTACCAAACCAAACTTGGGTTCACTTGCCCCGGCACAGTAAAACCACCCTAGTGACGCACAGGATTGTGGAGAGGGAGAGTACAGTGTTTATGGCCGGGCACCACACAAGGAGTTCAGGACAGCTGGTCCTCAGGAAGCCTGAGTGCCCTGAAGGGTTTCAGCAAAGAAGCTTTAAAGGCGAGGTGAGGGAGGTCTCAGGACATGTGATCAGCTTGTGCACTGCCCTCTGCTTGGTTGAGGGTGAGCTCACAGAGCAGCGTCAGCGGGTTAGCAACATCGATCCTCAGGCTCCAGCAGGCCTGCGGGTTGTGGGCTCACGGTCGTTACGGAGTCAGCGTCTCCCATTTGGCGGGGGTTTTCGTACCTGTAAAACAACTCAGGTATCATGTACTATTATCTAGGCACTTCAGCAGAGCACCTGGTGGGTCTGTCCCAGGGCCCAGGTTCTGCTCCATTTCAGTCTATGCACACTGTGCTCACAGCAGTAGCCTCCTGGGGGCTCAGAGAAGCTATCATTTTCCCTTTTTTATTTACTTATTTAATTTTTATTTTTGGCTGTGTCATTTTATTTTTTAATATTTACATATTAAATTTTTATTTTGGCTGTCAGATCTCAGCTGCATCACATGCAATCTTTGTTGCCCCGAATGGGCTTAGTTGCCCCGTGGCATGTGGGATCTTCATTTGTCAACCAGGAATTGAACCCGAGTTCCCTGCATTGGAAGGCAGATCACTGGACTATCAGGTAAGTTCCACTATCGTTTTAAAAGCCCTCACTTAAAAAATAAATAAATAACATAAAAGCCCTCACTTAACCAGTTGCTTTACAAATAGCATCTCAAATCCTTATAATAGCCTTGTTGTTGTTTGTTGTTCAGTCCCTGAGTTGTGTCTGACTCTTTGGGACCCTATGGACTGCAGCACACCAGGCTTCCCTGTCTTTCACTATCTCCTGGAGTTTTCTCAAACTCATGTCCATTGAGTTAGTGATGCCATCCAACCATCTTCTCATCTGTCACCCCCCTCTCCTCATGCTCTCAATCTTTTCCAGCATCAGGGTTTTTTCCAGTGAGTTGACTCTTCACCATCAGGTGGCTAAAGTACTGGAGCTTTAGCTTCAGCATCAGTCCTTCCAATGAATATTCAGGGTTGATTTCTAGTAGGATTGACTCATTTGATCTCCTTGCAGTCAAATGGACTCTCAAGAGTCTTCTCTAGCTTCACAGTTCAAAAGCATCAATTCTTTAGCACTCAGCCTTCTTCATGGTCCAACTCTCACATCCATACATGACTATTAGGGAAACCATAGCTTTGACTAGACAGACCTTATGACAGTCTTGCAAGGTACAGAAAATTGATTGAAACGAGCAGGACCCTGTGGTACCCTCTAGGGGACAAATGTTTTCCCTGCCCTCCATTTCTTGTTTGTGGGAACTAGGCATCAAGGAGGCTGAAAGACCTTTCCTGAGTTCTAAAGGGCAGATCCAGTAACTAACCTGGGGAGTAAGGGGATGAAGGGGTCTGCCCTGGCGACTCAGCGGTGAAGAATCCACCTGCAATTCAAGAGACTTGGATTTGATCCCTGGGTCTGGAAAATCCTCTGAAGAAGGAAATGGCAACCCATTCCAGAATTCTTGCCTGGGAAATCCCATGGACAGAGGAGCCTGGGGGGCTATAGTCCATGGAGTGGCTAAAGAGTCGGACACGATTCAGCGACTAATTAACAACAACAAAGGGAAAGAGGATACAAAGGAGAGGAGGAGCAATCAAGAAACAGTAGTGCAGTGACGTGGCAGGGTCCTGGTGCCAACTCAAGGAATACGCATCACACTGTCTTTAAGTTCTTCTGCAGGAACTAAGGCCTCCACCCAGATGGAAGATGGTAACGTCAGGCTGAGCGTAAGATTCCTGTTTCCTCACCAACAACTAATCAGAAGAAAGTCTGCACACAGTGGAAGATAATGAAGACTCTGGACCTCCCCCCACCCCCTCAAATGTTTAACTTCCTTTTCTCCCTTTAAAAACTTTCATGGTCAAGTTGGTTTTTGGAAATGAGTCTGCCTTCTGTCCATGTTACTGGCCAACTGGATAAAGCAAACTTTCCTTTCCAACCAACACTTGTCTCTTGAGTACTGACTTTCAAGCAGTGGAATCTGAGTTCAGTAACATGGTCTCATGTTACAGATGAGCAAAGTGAGGCTCAGAAAAACACTGCTAGGAAGTTTGAGAACCAGGATCTGATTCTACTTGGACTAACTACACATTCTCTTCTTCCCACGGGCCAGGCTGACCCTCCGAAATCATCTTAACTTGTAAAGAACTTGGCTTCCACTATTGAAGCCTGAATCTGGAAAAACTGCTTCCCACTACCCTCCCCAAACTCCAATCCAGAAGAAAGATGAAAAAATTATAAGAAAAGTGGAATTTTTCTGTGATTAGTGAAAAGCAGAGTTCAAGATCAAAGGACAAATGTGCAAAGAAAAACACACACAGAAAACAAGCTAGTGGTTGAGCTACAGTTCTTAGGAGGTCCCTCCCCAACAACACACCCCTTCACCTGTTCCCTGTCTGCATCAAGTAACCCTGCCTGGGCTGGGTCCAGCCTCCATGGATCACAATCAAGGCATGTTATGGCTAGATATCACAGAGCCAGTCTCCATCCCTTTGTGGAATAGGACAGGTTGTCTATTTTCTGAGAGCCTTGGTCTCTTACCGACCCACTCCTTATGGATTGTGGATGTCATCAGTTCAGTTCAGTCACTCAGTCATGTCCCACTCTTTCCGACCCCTTGGACTGCAGCACCCCAGGCTTCCCTGTATCACCAACTCCCAGAGCTTGCTCAAACTCATGTCCATTGAGTCAGTGATGCCATCCAACCATCTCATCCTCTGTCATCCCCTTCTCCTCCCACCTTCAGTCTTTCCCAGCATCAGGGTCTTTTCCAGTGAGTCAGTTCTTTGCATCAGGTGGCCAAAGTATTGGAGTTTCAGCTTCAACATCAGTCCTTCCAATGAATATTCAGGACTGATCTCCTTTAGGATGGACTGGTTGGATCTCCTTGCAGTCCAAGGGACTCTCAAGAGTCTTCTCCAATACCACAGTTCAAAAGCATCAATTCTTCTGTGCTCAGCTTTCTTTATAGTCCATCTCTCACATCCATACATGACTACTAGAAAAACCATAGCCTTGACTAGATGGACCTTTGTTGGCAAAGTAATGTCTCTGCTTTTTAATATGCTGTCTACGTTGGTCATAACTTTCCTTCCAAGGAGCAAGTGTCTTTTGAGTTCATGGCTGCAGTCACCATCTGCAGTGATTTTAGAGCCCCCCAAAATAAAGCCTGTCATCATTTATATTGTTTCCCCATCTATTTGCCATGAAGTGATGAGATCAGATGCCATGATCTTAGTTTTCCGAGTGTTGAGTTTTAAGCCAACTTTTTCACTCTCCTTTCTCACTTTCATCAAGAGGTTCTTTAGTTCTTCACTTTCTGCCATAAGTGTGGTGTCATTTGCATATCTGAGGTTATTGATATTTCTCCTGGCAATATTGATTCTGGCTTGTGCTTCATCCAGCCTGGCATTTTGCATGATGTACTCTGTATATAAGTTAAATAAGCAGAGTGACAATACACAGCCTTGACGTACTCCTTTTCCAATTTGGAACCAGTCTATCGTTCCATGTCCAGTTCTAACTGTTGCTTCTTGACCTGCATACAGATTTTTCAGGAGGGAAGTAAGGTGGTCTGGTATTCCCATCTCTTCAAGAATTTTCCACAGTTTGTTGTGGTCCACACAGTCAAAGGCTTTGGCATAGTCAATAAAGCAGAAATAAGATGTTTTTCTGGCACTCTCTAGCTTTTTTGATGATCCAGTGGATGTTGGCAATTTGATCTCTAGTTTCTCTGCCTTTTCTAAATCCAGCTTGAATATCTGGAAGTTCATGGTTCACGTGTTGAAGTCTGGCTTGGAGAATTTTGAGCATTACTTTGCTAGCCTGTGAGATGTTTTTGTGCATTAGTTTGAGCATTCTTTGACATTGCCTTTCTTTGGGATTGGAATGAAAACTGACATTTTCCAGTCCCATGGCCACTGCTGAGTTTTCCAAATTTGTTGGCATATTGAGTGCAGCA
Source organism: Odocoileus virginianus (assembly GCF_023699985.2). NCBI lineage: Eukaryota > Metazoa > Chordata > Mammalia > Artiodactyla > Cervidae > Odocoileus > Odocoileus virginianus. The sequence goes on along the minus strand of NC_069687.1, from coordinate 61,072,233 downwards.
CTTCCATAGCATCATCTTTTAGGATTTGAAATAGCTCAACTGGAATTCCATTACCTCCACTAGCTTTGCTTGCAGTGACGCTTCCTAAGACCCACTTAACTTCGTATTCCAGGATGTCTGGCTCTAGGTGAGTGATCACACCATCGTGATTATCTGGGTCATGTAGATCTTTTTTTGTGTAGTTCTGTGTATTCTTGCCACCTCTTCTTAATATCTTCTGCTTCTGTTAGGTCCATAACATTTCTGTCCTTTATTGTGCTCATCTTTGCATGAAAATTTCCCTTGGTATCTCTAATTTTCTTGGAGAGATCTCTAGTCTTTCCCATTTTATTGTTTTCCTCTATTTCTTTGCATTAATCACTAAGGATGGCTTTCTCATCTCTCTTTGCTATTCTTTGGAACTCTGCATTCAAATGGGTATATCTTTCCTTTTCTCCTTTGCCTTTTGCTTCTCTTCTTTTCTCAGCTATTTGTAAGGCCTCCTCAGACAACCGTTTTCCCTTTTTGCATTTCTTTTTCTTGGGGATGGTCTTGATCACTGCCTCCTGTACAATGTCAGGAATCTCTGTCCAACCTGAGATAATTTAGTTTAATATTATCCACTGTAAACAGTGTGATGCACATGGGGCTGGTTAGCCTTTGAGGAACCCCTAATCAAAAACCCACACTTCAGGGATGATTAGTGAGCCTCTGAAGCATCCTAATCAAGAAGATACACTCCAGAATTATGGATTAGAATTATTGTTTTTGAAAGAGAGGGTTGGTTAACTAGCAGAAGTAATGACTAAAATAATTCCCATTGAAATGCAGAATTGAAATCTATGACTAACTAGAAAGTGGCTTCCCAGGTGGCTCAGTGGTAAAGAATCTACCTGCCAGTGCAAGAGATGTGGGTTTGATCCCTGGGTTGGGAAGATCCCCTGGAGAAGGAAATGGCAACCCACTCCAGTACTCTTGCCAAGAAAACCCCATGAACAGAGGGAGCCTGGTGGGCTACAATCCATGGGGTCACAAAGAGTCAGACACAACTTAGCGACTAAACAGCAGCAGCAGAAAGACTATAATGGGCCCTACTCCCCTTACCCAAGCAAGTATGAGGATCTGGTCTGCCCAGCCCACGCCTTTGGAGCAGCACTTGCCCTTCAGACATTCGCTTGACCCTGTGCTCTTTCTCATCCCTCTGGCCTGTTTCCTGACCCAACCAGTAAGTTGGCTAATTCTGCTTTAAAAAATACTGTTCCTCCTTAGAATGAACCTCTCAAGCAAAGAGCTAGCTGGAATGCCTAAAGATTGCGAGGGACTTTTCCCCCACTCACAAGAAACCACTGTGTGATCATTTTTATACCTGCTTGTTAATAAACACTGACCCTTAGCAGAAATTGGTCTCAGATTCCTTTTCATCACAGCAAACAACCTGGTAGCAAATTTGTCAAGGAGAGGGAGCAATCTCCACTCTCAAACGCTAGAGGTAATCGGCTTTACAAGAATAACAAAAACAACAACAAATAAATTGCCCGACACTGACTTGCTGTGAATCCACTGGCTTAGGATAGTTTGCAGCATTACCTTTTAGCCTGAAAATACACCTCTCCAAGGTCCTGGGATCTCCTACTTGTGTATATGACGCAAAGACACACACGCTGACTTCAGAGTGGTGAAGTTAAAAGATTCCACCTGCTCCTTCTGCCCCTCAAATCCCTACTTTGATCTACAGGTGGAGAGAATTCACCACAGTGAGGTGCCTTCTAATTAGCTGCAAAGATTGTGGCTGCCAGGACTGCTTCACTAATGTCCCGAGGCTATTGCTCTGCAGGTTCCCTGGTTGTGTGCTGGGAAGTGAGGCTGTGAGTGGGGAGGGGGTGGAGGGGGGGTTAGCAGGGGGCGGGGGCACCTGGCTGGAGAAAGGGCGGCAGGAGCAACACCTGCTCCTGTGTAACACGATCCTGTTGTCTTTATGAGGACAAGACTTCCAACTGGTCCAAGTGAGCATTTTGCTGCTGGTAGACAATGAGAACCAGGCCTCCAATCGTGGCCAACTTGACCCACTATTATGGAAATTGCTCCAATTAAGTGCATCACATTTGCATGTGAAATGACAACTAAGTGCTTGCCTCAGAGGCAATTTTTGCAAAATGAAGCTGGGTGTTAACAAAATAGGGTAGTTTGTCCTTTGTTGGGATTATTCGTGACCCAGTGAGATGGCAGCCCTCCTCAAGCCTTGCCTTGTGCCCTGTCATAAATTACTTGTCCCTCAAATGCTTCCTATGGCTTGCAGATGAGCCCCTTGAAATAAATGGGCTTCAATCACCAGTTTCAACAATTGTCCTGTCTCCAAGTAATAAAACATCTGGAAAATTGGGCTAAATGGATAAAACAGTTCTCTGTAATAAGTATCTGGCATCCTTACAACTCTGTATAATGTTTTTTTTTTAAATGACCAGATGTGGTACTTTTGTGTTATGAAGAACAGAGGCATGTTTAGTCATGGTTTTTATTGCATTGAAATGCAACATATATTTTCATAGCTCCCTGGAGAAATGCTCTCACATTGATTAGGGATTGTTGATGTGTTGGTTTACAAACTTGAAAAGTAAGTGAACCGCTCAGAAAATTGCAGACATAATTTAAAACATCAATAAACTGGACACTCACAAGACATCAGCTGAAGAAAAAGAATTCAGTCCATAAATTTACCTTCACTCGTAGTGGATTGTTCCATCAAATCTTTGATCTTGCTGTCGTTTATATTCTTATCTGTCTTCTGGAATATTTACAGCTTTATGAAAAAATGGTTTCATCAAACTTGCTGTTCACTTCTTTCCAATTTCTCATTAAGAAAGCTTAGCTGCTAACCCACCTGTGTAGTCTCCATTTTATAGACCTTTGTAGGGTTCCAACAAGATGCTTTTAACATCTGTGTGTGTATGGGGAACGGAAACAAAGATATGTAGAACACTGTCCACTGGGCTACTATTCTAAAAATCTCCTTGAACACCACACCACCGAGGACACACACACACACACACCCATTTATTTCAGAAAGTTTGGAAAACACAGAAAACTATAAGAAGACATCTTGCTGTTCCCCTGAAACACAGCACTGCAAACCAATTATGCCTCAATTTAAAAAGTAAATGTTTAAAAAAGTACAGAAGAAAACTGAAAAATCATCTGTAGCCATATCCAGTTACTGCCACAGTGTATATAGGTAGCATTTTTCATTTTATAAGATTACAACGATATCCTATTTACTGTGTTGTCCCTTCAAATACCACACATGTTTTGTTCTTTTAAAATAGGAAACTTGATAGAAAGACTATTTTTATTGAACTAGTTTATTTGGGGACATTTAGAGTTTTTAGGAATGGTCACTGCTGTAAACAGTCTGTGATATTAAAGTTGCCGAGGGCAGAGAGGGAGGGAGAGGGATGGACTCGGAGTTTGAGGTTGGTAGATGCAAACTATTATTTTTAGAATGGATAAACAAGATCCTGGTGCACAGGGAACTATAGGCAATCTCCTTAGAAACGCTATAATGGAAAAGAATATAAAAAAAAGAATATATATGTGTAAAACGGAGCCATTTTGCCCTACAGCAGAGATTGCCACAACACTGTAAATCAACAGTACTTCAATAAAAAAGAACAGTCTAGGAGAAATATATTTCCATAAAAATCTTTTTATAGATCTCTGATTATTTCCTAGAAGTAGAATGGCTAGGTCAAAGGATATGAGCTTTTCTTTTTAAGGCTTTGTTTTAATACATACTGTCCCGAGTGTTCTGCAGAAAGGTGATGTGTGTCATACACACCCACCATGAGAATATGGGTGTTTCACCTCTCAGGCCCTCTGGGTCCTCCCATTAGAACCAGTTCCAAAGTAAAGGTATTAACCCTCTATCGGCTCATTAAGGGCTTCCCTGGTTGCTCAGGCAGTAACGAATCTGCCTGCAGTGTGGGAGGCCTGGGTTTGATCCCTGGGTTGGGAAGATCCCTTGGAGGAGGGCATGGCAACCCACTCCAGTATTCTTGCCTGGAGAGTTCCATGGACAGAGGAACCTGGCGGGCTACAGTCCCTGGGGTCACGAAGAACTGGACACAGTTAAGCGACACACCCACACCCACACCCACACCCACACCCCTGCTTAAGTTGCCGTTGTTCTCCAGCCTGCCCGCCAGCCTCCTCCATCCACGGGGTCTCCCAGGCAGGAACACTGCAGTGGGTTGCCATGCCCTCCTCCAGGGGATCTTCCCAACCCAGGGATCAAACCTGTCTCCAGTGTTGCCCGGGGCTTCAGTTTACTCAGTGGTAAACCTGAAGAGAGTGTGGCTCAGCTGGTAAGGAATCTGCCTGCAGTATGGGAGACCTGGGTTCAATCCCTGGTCTGGGAAGATCCCCTGGAGAAGGGCACAGTAACACACTCCAGTATTCTGGCGTGGAGAATTCCATGGACATACAGTCCATGGGGTCGCAAAGAGTCGGACACGACTGAGCGACTTTCACTTTTCAAACCAGAAGAGAAGCTATGAGCTTCAGGTGTGTGCTTTGAAATGTACTTATTTTGTTAATATTTGCAAGTAGGGTGGAGGAACTGGAAAAAATAAATGGCGGTAGTGGAAGGGGCAATTTATTAAGTAGGCTTAAAATGCCTGAATTGGATTTCTGAAACATTTAATTGTGTAGCCTTGGGGAAATGGCTTAACTTCTGCTAGCTTTTTTCCCCCTTGGAAGTGTCAGGCGAGTGTATGCTCCTTGGCTTTCGTCTCGCCACGGCAAAGATTTGGAGTGATAGACATTAAAGCTCCCTCAGCGTGTTACAGCTCTCGGGTCTTGGACAGACCATGTTATACCTCTCAGGTCTCGAACAGACCGTGTTATAGCTCTTAAATAAATAAGTGTTACAGCTCTATTTTATTTAGATAATAGCAGGAAAATCCATCTTCGAGGCGTGAGGGCACGTGGATCCAAAGTCGCGAAGAGAAGAGCACCCCATCGTGTGGGAGAGAGAGAGAGAAGAGAACTTTGGCTCCTCTTTTTATATGTTTCTCTGTCCCTGGGCCTGTCCTGTGTAAATTGGGCCAGCCAGAAGTGTTGTTTGTTTTACCTGAGGTTCTCACTCTGGTCCTCGGACCTTCCTTTGTTCTATTTTCACGGGCTTTTTCCTTCCAGGTCTTTTAGCCACCGCCATTCTGGACTCCTTTTCCCTATTCTAACTACCTAACACAAGTAAAAGGAGGTTTGTTTCTGACTAGGACAAAATCCTTCACAAAAGAGAAAATATAGTTAGTTAATAAATTTCTGGAAAGATGTACCAACTTTGATGGTAGTCAAAGACAAGGTAAATTAATATAATAATGAAATAAGATTCTTTTACTGATAAAGAAATATTTTTTTTTTAAATACCCACTCAGTGCTGTGAAAGTGTGGTTAAATGGACACTTTAGGAGTATACCTAGCTATAATACTTTTGAGAAGCAGTTTTTACAATCAAGCACCTTGAGACTTCTTTCCTTTGGGACCAACAGGTCCCATCTCTAGAATTTAGCCTAAAAGAAATTCAACTAAGATGTAGAAAAAAATTGTCCATAAAGATGTCAGAGAATGAATGATACCAGGAAAATCTCAATAGTAGGGACAATGATAGTGTGGTAGATTTTATAACAACATAATTCATTTAGATTTTTGCTTAAATGACACAGGGTAATCCAAAACAAGTATATTTATGTTGGTAGAGTATTTCACTGTCAGAAATACATAAGTAAATTATAGTGTGCAATCATAAAAATTAATATTTAGTAAGAGTAACAATAAGAAAATATTCATGCTATAATGTTAGATGAAAAAAAGCAGAAAATAAAATTGTCTAATCAATATTATATACCTGTGGAGAAATACCATGCACAGCACAAAGACTAAAAGAAAAATTTATGGGGACATAATATGCAGCATGATGACAATGGTTAATAATACTGAATTGTATATTTAAAAGTTGCTAAGAGAGCAGATCTTACAAGTTTTCGTCACAAGGGAAAAAATCATAACAATTTATGGTGATGGACGTTAACTAAGCTTAGTGTGTGATCATTTTGCAATACATACAAGTATTGAATCATTATGTTGTACACCTGAAACTAAAAAAATTATTTCAAAAAAGCTTAAAATCATAGAGGTTTTCTTTGGAGTATGGTAAATGTCCCCCCTTTCTACTTTTCTATATTTTCCAATTTTGTGCAATGAACACATACAAATTTTATACTTGGCTAAAAGTAAACCCACTTTTTAGATGAATATTTCTCCTTGAATGAAAACATAATTATGAAAGGAAAAATGTGTTAGGTAAGGTCTTATTGTATGTGGACGTGAGTCTGAGGAATTCTGCTGAATTCAGATCTTGGAGCAAATGTATTGTGAAAACACATCTCATGAAGCACCTCTGCAGTCTGTCAAATGAACTCTCCGTCCACAATGTGAGTGATCGTCATTCAACATTTTTTTATGTATTGAATTTCCCTAAGTAGAACTTAGTTTCAAAAATATGTCAGTTTCCAAATACAATCAAAACTAAAACAGAAAAGCCTGCTTAAACTAGGGAAGATGTGAGCCCCCAGCTGGCCCGTCTGGCATGTGTTCTGTTCCAGGCTTTTCTTTCTCACCTCTCTGCCTCCCTGTTGATTTTCTCTTATTCTCATTCAGAGGATAACTCCTGGGGGTCAAAGACTGTAAACTTCAATTTATGTTCAGCTTCCAGAACGCTCTGGGGATCTAATGAGCGCTCGGTGCTAGTGCAATTGGCCTCTGCTCCAGCCCTGAGTTTGTCATGCTGGGAGGCAGAGAGGGGTTGATTGCTCTGTGACCCCCCATTGATACCAACAGACAGGGCTTCCTGCCTCCCCGCGGCTCAGTCCACTGCTGTCTGGCCCGAAGGGTGGAGGCCAAGCCGAGAGGTATTTCTTAACTAGCATTTTCCCGCTGCTGCAGGGAGGCTGGGTGGCGCCTTTTGCAGGTGCCCATGTTCTTGCTTTCCTAAGCTGACCCGTTCTTCCAGACAAGCCTTGTCTTTCTTACCCTTGTTGTAGTTGCATCTCTGGCCTCGTTCAGCTCTCAAACTGTAGTGTGTGAAGCCCTGATGATCAGAGTCCTCTGTGATGGATTCCATGAGCTCCAAGACAATTTTTTTTTTTTTGGCCAGGATTTCTCCTGTGGTCGTCTGAACGGTGGTTTTACCAGTTATAAAGACTTTCAGGATTGAAAGACATTTTCTTGGAATAAGACTTTAGTATTTGGAGGCTGCTCAGAGGAGTAGACACAACTAAGGAGGGTAGCTTGAGCAAACATGTTCTAGTTTTTCTTACCTACCAAGAAGTCCACAGGTGGGTGGCTGCCGGCTCAGTTCAGCAGCTTAAGGCCCTGCGGGCTGGGATCTCTGACTCTCCTGCCTCATTCCTCATGGCTGCTGAGATTTCAGGCATCATGTGTGGCCAGGGAGGGAGGAGGAAGAGGAAAAGAGGTGGCTTCAGACATATTGGTTTAACCAAAAAGCAAAACGTTTTCCAGAAACCTCCAAGCAGGCTACCTTTTATGCTTGATTGGCACTACCCTCACTAAAGAGGTAGGCTGGGCAACCAGTGCTTGGTAAGAGGATGAGGGTTACTATGTTTGGCTGAGACCAATTGCCAGTTATTGCTGAGGGCTGGGCATACTTGGAAATATCATTGGGGTTTGGGATGGCTGTGGGGGGGGGCTGATGAGTGGGCTCAACCAGACTAAGGGTCTCTGCACCACACACGCCCCATCCTCTTGCTTCCTTCCCAAATGATCCTTGTGTTCTTGACAAAGGTCAGAGCCTCACTTCTTTGGTTTCTTGCTCAGGTGAAGTGGCAACTGTTTCTCTGCCTCTGGGCTCCTCACCTCTCTCTCCACTCTATCAGTCACAGAGAGGCTCTTGAGGGTCATTCCTCTCTCGCCCTTGACCCTTAGGGTGGAAAAGAACATGATTTCTAAAATAAGAGCCTTCTTTGACTTCTGAAGTATGATACTAAAGTCCAGCCACTTATCAAGCTTTTAAGGTTTAAATTTCATGTATTCTCAACAAAATACAATCTTCCTGAGTTGAGGAAGAACATTCATGTTCAGCTGACAATAATGCAATGCTACTTTCTGCTAAAAAACTCCTAGTGTTAGTTGTTGACTGATTGAAAAGAGAAAAGGAGAAAGAATTGAGCAGAGTTCTTTCTTTCCCAGAACAGGGAGGATCTGGGGCTGTCCCCCAGCCCTAGGATCCCCTTCCTCCTGCTTCCTCTCTGTGTGCACATCTACAAAGTGCCTCTGAGTCTTTCTCAACCCTCCCTTTTTTCTTTCAGTTTTCTTATCTCCGACTGGGGCGGACCTCACACATCACCTTGTGATCTGAGTTCAGAATTGCCTGCGGCTTCCCCAAGCCAGGCTTCAGCAATACGTGAACCATGAACTTCCAGATGTTCAAGCTGGTTTTAGAAAAGGTCGAGGAACCGGAGATCAAATTGCCAATATCAGCTGGATCATCGAAAAAGCAAGGGAGTTCCAGAAAAACATCTATTTCTGCTTTATTGACTACGCCAAAGATTTCAACTGGGTGGATCACAATAAACTGTGGAAAATTCTGAAGGAGATGGGAATACCAGACCACCTGACCTGCCTCTTGAGAAACCTGTATGCAGGTCAGGAAGCAACAGTTAGAACTGGACATGGAACAACAAACTGGTTCCAAATAGGAAAAGGAGTACGTCAAGGCTGTATATTGTCACCCTGCTTATTTAACTTATATGCAGAGTACATCATGAGAAACGCTGGGCTGGAAGAAGCACAAGCTGGAATCAATATTGCCAGGAGGAATATCAATAACCTCAGATATGCAGATGACACTGTTAGGGGAAGCATATTGATTGAAACCGCCCACCCTGGCCCGCACTATAGTAACCACTTGCATGAGTTGTTTTATGACAGGAGATCCTAATAAGGAATACGGAACTAATAAGCCACCACCAGCCGGAAGAGTTCGGGAAAGGTCGAGAGGAGACCCTGCCTGTCCGTCCACTTTCCAGAATCCCTCTCCCTAGCATCCATCTTGGCTGAGCCATGCGTGCGCCACCAGGAAAGATTCTGAGTTAGAATGATTGACCAAAGCCACCCGGAAACTAATCCCATCACCATAAAACCCAAGACAGCGAGCCACGCGGCAGAGCAGTTCTCCTGGGTTCCCTTACCCTCCTGCTCTCCACCCGGATGCCCTTTCCCAATAAAATCTCTTGCTTTGTCAGCACATGTCTCCTCGGACAATTCATTTCCTAGTGTTAGACAAGAGCCCAGTTTTGGGCCCTGGAAGGGGTCCCCCTTCCTGCAACAACACCACCCTTATGGCAGAAAGTGAAGAGGAACTAAAAAGCCTCTTGATGAAAGTGAAAGAGGAGAGTGAAAAAGTTGGCTTAAAGCTTAACATTCAGAAAACTAAGATCATGGCATCTGGTCCCATCACCTCATGGGAAATAGATGGGGAGACAGTGGAAACAGTGTCAGACTTCATTTTTTTGGCCTCCAAAATCACTGCAGATGGTGATTGCAGCCATGAAATTAAAAGACACTTACTCCTTGGAAGGAAAGTTATGACCAACCTAGATAGCATATTAAAAAGCAGAGACATTACTTTGCCAACAAAGGTCCGTCTGGTCAAGGCTATTGTTTCTCCAGTGGTCATGTATGGATGTGAGAGTTGGACTGTGAAGAAAGCTGAGCGCCAAAGAATTGATGCTTTTAAACTGTGGTGTTGGAGAAGACTCTTGAGAGTCCCTTGGACTGCAAGCAGATCCATCCAGTCCATCCTAAAGAGATCAGTCCTGGGTATTCATTGGAAGGACTGATGCTGAAGCTGAAACTCCAGTACTTTGGCCACCTCATGCAAAGAGTTGATTCATTGGAAAAGACCCTGATGCTGGGAGGGATTGGGGGCAGGAGGAGAAGGGGATGACAGGGGATGAGATGGCTGGATGGCATCACCAACTCGATGGGCATGAGTTTGAGTAAACTCCGGATGTTGGTGATGGACAGGGGGGCCTGGCGTGCTGCAGTTCATGGGGTCACAAAGAGTCGGACACGACTGCACGACTGAACTGAGCTGAACCCCCTTCAGCATTTCTGTATTTGTCCATCATCTCTCCTGTCTTACCTTCCACCTGCCCTGGACTGGGGGTCGTGTACTTTCCAGTGTGTTCTCAGACCAGTGTGTCCCTGGTCTTGACCATGGTCTGCTGGGCAGAGGGAAATCTGGCATTTCATGTTTTGTTCACAGATGATTGAATTATGCTAAAAAAAAAATTAATACTGTGCTGGGAAGTCATTTTGAAAGTCCATATTTTTAGAGTATCTTGGGACTTACAGATGCAAATATTAAATAAAGACCACACATGTTTCTCTCCTGTTTTAAAACTCCCTTTCCTCTATGAAAGCTTTGAAATATGATATAAAAAAATACAAAAGTTACAACTAAATGGAAAAAAGAGGCTGGTGTTGTACTGAAGTGAAAAGCCGTGGAGCAGAAGCATCAGCCTCCTTATGGCATGGGGATGGACCCAGAGTTAGCCAAAGTGCAAGGTTTGAGGGCACAGTCCCCAAGGCTGCCCTCACTTTTGACACCAACTGCAGTGTGTGGGAAGAGGTTCCCCAAACCACCCTCAGTTCTGATAATTCCCTAGAAGAAAGGACTTATAGACCCCACTGAAAGCTATGATACTCACAGTATGGAACATCAGAGGAGAAGGATATAGATTAAAATTAGCTGAAGGAAGAAACACGTAAAGCAGAGTCTGGGGGCACGGGCTGAGAGCAAAGTTTTTGTTTTGGGGACACGTTACAATGTGCAACAAAACACAAAATATTACCAATCGGGGAAGTTCCTCTGAGCCTCGATGTTTGGAGGTGTTCTTGAGGCCCCATTCCATAGGCATGGTTGATCCAAGCCTTTGGTCTACCTTTGATCCACAGGTCTACCTGCAAGAGCATGTGACCCAAAGCTCCTGTCCTAAATCACAAGGTTGGTCTTTCTTGCCTGGCCAGTCCCACCTTAATACTATGGGATATGGCGGGCCTTTTAAAGATCTGCTGTGTCCAGGCTTTGCCCTAGACAAGGACACTTCTATCAGGAGTGACACAGACTTCCTCCCGGAAGCTGGGGCAAAGGCAAGACTTCTCTCCGGGCAAAAACCAAATTCTTTATTAGCAAGATGCTTCACTTCTTACTCATGAATGACATCATAGGCTGCCTCCAGGAAAGTGCAAAGTGAGAGGCATCAGAGCCATCTTGGAGACACTGACCTGTTAGTGGTGCTGGAGATCAAACACAGTTACTTTGAGTCTGTTTTCTTTCTCACCAGATAAGTTCTAGTGATGTTCCAGTGGCTGACAGACATCAGAGATACTAAGAAGCTAGGGCTCCAGAGTCTGGTGTGTTTCAAGACACCAATGCCCTGGGGACTCACAGATGACATTTCTGGAAGCAAATGACTGGCTCTAACTAGGTCAGAGTCTGTGAACACCTGAACTGGAGATTTGGGGGCACAAAGGCTTAGGGGATTCAAAAGAGGTCAAGCAGCTTGAGTTAGAAACTGGACAGGAAACCTTGGGCCTTATAAACAAGAGGTGAGAGGGGTGGTTTCGGGGTGGAGGGCACCACACAGCTGGTGAGGCACAGAGTTAGGAACTAAAGCAGTCAAAGGAGCAAAGAGAACACAGATTTGTTAGAAAGCTTGTGACTACACTGTCAGTGTCAGGTTTCAGAAGAAAAATATATTCTTCCTTAAGCGAAGGACTTAATAGCTTTCTCATAAGATTCTCAGGAATCAGTTCAGCTCAGTTGCTCAGTTGTGTCCAACTCTTTTGGTGAATAGTTGCCATCTTTTCCTTTAACAATATTTATTGAGCATTTACTATTCCCATTCTAGCTCAGATGGCAAAGAATATGCCTGCATTGTGGGAGACGCAGGTTCGATCCCTGGGTCAGAAAGATCCCCTGGAGGAGGGCATGACAACCCACTCCAGTATTCTTGCTTGGAGAATTTCATGGACAGAAGAGCCTGGTGAGCTACAGTTCACGGGGTTGCAAAGAGCGAGACAACTGAATGACTAACACACACATGTTATTTCCATGCAACATTCTAGGTGCTGAGGGTTCAGCAGAGAGCAAAATAAAATAGCAAAGTCTTTCCCCTCATGGAGCTTGATTTTTAGTGGTGGATACAAATAATAAATAAATATATGCCATGATGTGGTGACAAGTGTGCTAAAGAAAAATAAAGCAGGGTAAAGGGATGGAGAGAGAGGAGCTTGTCTTTGATCAGGAACCCAGGGACAGCCTCATTAATCAGGAGACATCTGAGCAGAGATACCTGGTTATGCTGATATCTATGGAAGATTGCTCTGGGCAGGAGAACAGTAAGTACCAAGGTACTGGGCTGTGGAGGGTGGCTGAAGTGGAGATGAAGCCAGATAAACCGGATCTTGTGGTTGTGAAAAGGAGATGGGCGCCACTGGAGGGTGGGAACTGTAAGTTCATGTGACCGGGACAAAGAAGGTTCATATCACACACACACATCTCCATGCTCAGCCTTCCTCAGGTCCAAGACTGATTTTTGCTGTGAAAATCAGATTTGGATCCCTTAAAAACAAACTCTGATTCTTTTCATTGACTCAAGTCATTTGCATTTAATCATAGTACAGTACCCAATTGTGTGAATTAGCATAGAGACTGATTGCTGACTAGTTCTAACTGGCTTTGCCACACAATAATGAATGGTGACTCTTATAGATGCCGAGAGATCAACAGTCAGATGTCTGCAACTCTCTAAAGTTAACAACCACAAAAAAAAAGGTTCAGCGCTTTCAGAGTTAGTATCCCCATATTTATCTGTATATTGGTTAGAACATTCTTAAAATAACACTGTTGCTCTTACCACAGTCCTTATTAGTGCCTGGCGTAAGCAAGCACATCATTTACATCCTCACGTTAAGACATCAGTACTGTTGAAATGGGAAAGGCTACCCTGAACCACTGCGTGTGATTTCGCAGTGCCTCACCACACCTGCACCCTCCCTGGAGGACTAGTCACCAGCACTCCTGTGTTGGTGAATCAAGGTCAGAGAGCTGGTGTCTGTCTCCTGGGTAGTCAGCCCCACCCAGCTTCAGCAGCTACACAATTGCGCCCCCTACCTCCCACTCCCACAACGGTCCCAGTAAAAGTCAGCAGGCCCTGCATCCACAGGTTCCTGCCTCCCCGCTCCCTCTCCTTAGTCCAGGCTTACCTGTCCTTTGCATTGGACAGAGCTGTCTCCCTGGCCCTGGCCCCCCGCCTCTCTAGCGGACGCCCTACGCAGCAGTCAGGGTGCTCTCTCAAAAATACATGTTCCGTGGTGTAGAAACAGTTTAACCTTTCAGTGTGGCTGCGGGTGCCATGCAGGGACTCATCCCTCCATGTCTGTGCCTCCTCTTCATCTGCTGAATGTCTGTCTTTACACACCCAGCTCAGAAATCACCTCCTTCTGGAAGCTGTCCCTTACTTCCCCAGAAAGTCTGTTATTCTCCCTATATTCTATGCAATGTATTTATTTGAGGTGAACCCCTTAACTAAGGAATGAAGGCGAACCTCATGTCCAAGGGGACAAAGAGCTGTTCCTATCACTCACGGAAATGTCCGGTGTGATTCTGTGGTTACAGACAGCTTCTGTGATGCTGCCAAGTGAGGCCTCAATGCACAGGTGAGTCCTGCAGCTCAGCATCACAGACGTCACCTGGGAGCAGAACCTCTGGGACTTCCCTGGTGGTCCAGTGGTTGAGACTCCACCTGCCAATGCAGGGGACGCAGGTTTGATTCCTGGTCAGGAAACTAAGATCTCACACTGTGGGGCAAGTAAGCCCATTCTGTGCAACTGCTGAGCCCATGTGCTCTATGATCCGTGTTCCATGGCAGGGCCCACAAGCCGTAACAAAGACCCAGGGCAGTAAAAAAAAAAAAAAAAACGAAAAGAAAAGCAGGATCTCTGCATCTACTCAGACCTTCTGGGTCAGAGTCTGCAGTTGAACAAGATCCTTGAGTGATTTTTACACACATTGAAGTCTGAGAGTTGCCTGTGTGAGGGTTCAATAGAAAGTACACCATAGAAAGGGCTATACCTGCTGATGCCTGCGGATGGATGTTTTAAGCTGGCCAGATTCTGAAGATGTGCTGGCTCCTCACACTGGGCACTAGTGTGAGCTGGCCACTCCTGGCTGCCCAGGCACATGCCCAAGTGGGGCAAGGGGGTGAAGGCCACTTCACCCGGAGAGAGCTGGGCAGGCTCGCCATGTGCCCCCAGAGCCACCCAGGCGGGCATCCACAGGACACGCGACGCCTTCATCTTCTGTTGTGTAGGAAACTGAGATGCTTGGTGTGAGGCGGCCTCATGGCTGATTCAGAGGCTTTAGACTAGAACCCCCCTACTCTGAGCTCCCTGGAGGTGTATCCTCAGACCCCCACAACCAGACATGTAGAAGGGTCTCCAGAAATGCTAATGGGTGGATTTTGGCTTAAGTGATGCCCGTTGTGCAGTTCACGCCTGTCAGGCCAGTGCAGTGCGCAATCACCCTGACGTTTAACAGAAATGAATCCGTCATGGCAGAAGTCTAGGAGCTTTGTCTGGGTTGAAAGGTATCACATTTAGTCAAAATGATCTACATTGACAACCATACCATCAACATCACCACAACCCCTGAGGAAACCCCACTTAGTAAACTGTGAATATGTGTCTGTTCATTCAGGCAAAGCTAGAGGAGGTGCCTAGAGGTCCTGTTGGCAGAGGGGTGGCTCTGAGGTTGGACCGTGGCCTGTAAGTCTGGCCTTCATTGCCTGATAACATAATGTCTTGAGGGCCCTCGTTTCTTATGCTTTGTCTGGTTTTAAAAGTGGAAGGTAAATATGGTCCCTGTGATTCCATTTTGGCCAGAAGTGGAAGTTAACTTCTTTACTCATAAACACACAGCACTTTTGTGGTGTTTTAATATGCATCAATTATCTAGGAGGGGACTACTGTGAAAACTGAGAGACAGCTCTTTGTTTTGACTGGGGCTTTGGCAAGAGTGGGTCATCATTTTGTTAAATCGTGTTGCTGACGTAGTGTGAGTCAGGGGACTTGAATGGGCAGCGTGCGGCCCAGGTTCAGGCTGCATCTGGAGACCCATGCTCACCATGACTCCGTGTACGTGGGCAGCTGTCTGACCCCTTTTGATGTCGTTTGGTGTAGTCTTGCTAGGGCACTCACATATTTAAGTGCATATGATTTTACTATAATTTTCCTTTTGTTTCTCCTCGACACTACAGTTAAGAAATGGCATTGGGTTTTTTGAAGTGAAACTTAATAGACTGTATTGTCTAAAAATTCTGTTTCAGGAAGGCACAGTAGAAAGTGAAAATGCATGCTCAGTCGCTTCAGTCGTGTCCGACTCTCTATGACCCCATGGACTGTGGCCTGCCAGGCTCCTCTGTCCATGGGATTCTCCAGGCAAGAACACTGGAGTGGGTTGTCATCTCCCTCTCCAAATCTGACCTGAGACAAGCAGATAGTAAAAATAATTGACACCAAAAGAGACAGTGTTACTGGTACAGATGTGGGTGGTTCCCTGAGAAGGCGTCTCCCCCTTGCTCCTGATGGGATAGGCCTGGGGCTGTGACGTGACCTCAGAGGAAGCGAGCTGTGTGGTGAGTTTGGGTCAAAAGGGCCATAGACATAAACCTACCACGGTTTCCAGTGTGATGAGGGCAGCGAAATGCCACAGGGAACTGAGAGGGCCGGGGAAGTTGGGGTGACTCTGCGGCCACCTAATGAAGGTGAGAAGAGGTGATTGTTGTTTTGGCTTGTTGTCACAGACAGATGGTGGAGGGGACTAGATGGGCCTCTACCCTTGACCTTAAAAAACACTTTGGAACTTGGACACAGCCTTAGGGGAAAAGTGGGAAGGTGGGCGGTGAGGGAGGGAATTCACTCAATGACTCAAGTTAAGTTTTCACCAAAACACCTAGTAAAAGAAAATTAGGGACTCCCCTGATCATGCAGTGGTTAAAACTGTTCTTCCAATGCAAGGGGCAAGGGTTCAATCCCTGGTTGGGGAACACGTGGATCAAGGCCCACATGTGGTGCAGTACAGAATGGATAAGAAAGCTGTGGTATATATCCACAATGAAACATTACTCAGCTATTAAAAATAATGCGTTTGAATCAGTTCTAATGAGGTGGATGAAACTGGAGCCTATTATACAGAGCGAAGCCAGAAAGAAAAACACCAAGACAGTATACCAACGCATATATATGGAATTTAGAAAGATGGTAATGATGACCCTATATGCGAGATAGCAAAAGAGACACAGATGTAAAGAACAGACTTTTGGACTCTGAGGGAGAAGGCGAGGGTGGGATGATCTGAGAGAATAGCATTGAAACATGTATATTATCATATGTGAAACAGATCGCCAGTCCAGGTTGGATGCATGAGACAGGGTGCTCAGGGCTGGTGCACTGGAATGACCCAGAGTGATGGGATGGGGAGGGAGGTGGGAGGGAGTTCAGGATGTACACCCGAACATGTGTACACCCATGGTTGATTCATGTCAATGTATGGCAAAAACTACCACAATATTGTAAAGTAATTAGCCTCCAATTAAAATTAAAAAAAATGAAGTTAGCTATTTGATCATTAAAAAATACAAAAAACAAAAAGAAAATATTAAAAAAAGGAAAAAAAAGAAAATTGCATTTCTTATACTTCTAAGTTTGTGTCCTAAGTTTCACAGTTACTACCCAAGTATAAGGACCCTTTCGATGTAAAAAATTGAGCAGGATGTCCCCAAGCATGAGAGCTGTTATGATTTTTCCTACCTTTGACTGAGAAAGGACACGAAGGTAAGAAGCCACTCTGTATCCAGGAGCTGCTTGCTGGCTACCCGAGTGGATTCTCTGACCAGGAGGCACACAAAATAGGAAGAACTCAGGTTCTGAGGAAAAAAGTCTGGGCTCTGATAGTTGCCATTTGTTAACTGTGGGCTCTCTGGCAAATTAAATTACATTGCTTTCCCAGTCTCCTCATTAACAAAACAAGGATAATGATAGTATTTACCTCACAGGGTGACTAAGAACATTCGGTAGACTCTGTAAGTCATGATGTGAGTATAAATGGACATGAATTATAATTTACAGATGATCTGTGTGTTTTGTATTACCTATGGACTTCAAAGTGAGCTTGAATTTAATTTCTGTGCAGGCTGCTTACTCCAGACTTAAGTACCAGACCCAACAAAATAAGTTAGGGTTAGACTTTTAAGGGAATTTCTCGTTTGTCTGACATAAAGATAGTGTTACATAGAGCTGGTGAATAGATTTACCCACCAGACCACAGACCAAGAGGATTTGTGCTGGCATGTCAGAATTAACAAGAATGACTCTCTGTGAGGCTTTCCCACTGGGAGATATGCCCTGGTTTTCCATTACTTAAGTCTTATCATTTCTTGCACCAAGGGGTGCAGACCAATTAATCACCAAGGAGCAGAAATAAATTGCCTCCCCTTTGGGTGACTGGCTCTTTGGGTGATTTACACTTTTTTATCTTGAGAGGAAAAGCACAGTGATGTTGTTTAGTTTACAGTTGGAATGCCCCATACTTCCAAGGAGACTCAAGTCATTTGCAAAGGTCAATCCTAATAGAAATCAACCCTGACTATCCATTGGAGAGTGGAAAAGCTGGCTTAAACCTTCAACACTCAAAAACTAAGATTATGGCATCTGGTTCCATCACTTCATGGCAAATAGATGGGTAAACAACGGAAACAGTGACAGACTTTATTTTCTTGGGCTTCAAAATCACTGCAATTGGTGACTCCAGTCATGAAATTAAAAGACGTTTGCTTCTTGAAAGAAAAGATATGACAAACCTAGTCAGTGTGTTAAAAAGCAGAGACGTTACTTTGCTAACAAAGGTCCATATGGTGAAAGCTATAGTTTTTCCAGTAGTCATGTATGGATGTAAGAATTGGACCATAAAGAAAGCTGAGCACTGAAGAATTGATGCTTTTAAACTGGTGTTGGAGAAGACTCTTGAGAGTCCCTTGGGCTGCAAGGAGATCAAACCAGTCAGTCCTAAAGGAATCAACCCTGAATATTCTTTGGAAGGACTGATGCTGAAGCTGAAGGTCCAATACTTCAGCCACCTGATGCAAAGAGCCAACTCATTGGAAAAACCCTGATTCTGGGAAAGATTAAAGGCAGGAGGAGAAGGGGACGACAGAGGATGAGATGGTTGGATGGCATCACTGACTCAATGGACATGAGTTTGAGCAAGCTCTAGGAGATGGTGAAGGACAGGGAAACCTGACATGCTGCATTCCACGGTGTTGCCAAAAGTCAGAGATGACTTAGTGACTAAACAATAACAACAACAATTTATCATATATTGATGATGGTTCATCTTTGGAGATTTGGGGGAACTTCTGCTAATTCATTGGCTCTGAATGTGGTCCTGTTATTTGAGGCATCCAGTGAAACTCCGATTAAGCAGAATATTCTAGAAATCGGGTTTTCCAGATAATACCAGGTAAATCATCTGGGCTTAGTCCAAGTTGACATCTATGTTTAATGCTTTGTTAGACTTTCTTGGCTTAGCAAGTACAGAGCAATGAGCATACTTTGGATATTTCTTTATGAATTATGAAATGGTTGAGAGTCACTCATTTGTTAAACAATTCCCTTGTTCATTCTAAAAATATTAGTTGTTTTACTACTGTGCGCTGGGTTAGGGACTAGACACACCAGGCCATCTGGTGGCGGCTGAAAGGAACCGTGTGCAGGCTGCGACACCGCCGCATCACAGCTACGTGACTCTGGATTTATTCTCGTGGGCTCAAGTTTCTTATCAGGAAAACTGTCCCCAATAACTCGAATATCTGGACTTCCCAGGTGACTCAGCAGTAAAGAATCCACCTGCCCAGCAGGAGACACCTGCCAATGCTGTATCCCTGGGTCAAGAAGAGCCCCTGGAGGAGGAAATGGCAACCCACTCCAATATTCTTGCCTGGGAAATCCCACGGACTGAGGAGCCTGGTGGGCTACAGTCCATGGATTGCAAAGAGTCAGACGTGACATAGCACTGAACAGCAGCAGCAACTGGAATGTCTAGTTTGCCAAGGACGTTTGAAGATAATAAAGCACAAATTCTCTATGAATGGTCTTCTTATTTGATGCCTGAGAATCTTGCATTGCTTTATGAAAATAATTTTAAATGGTCCAAACATTCTATCATTAAAAAAGAAGCCATTTATATTTTGACTCTATATTGTATTAAAAATAGCATTTTTTTTTAGAAGAAACTATTGGCTCAATTCTTTCCTCTTACAAATTTTCTTGAGAAAACCAGGGCCTCAAGAGATGGACTGACTTGCTCAAGGACCTTGTTAAAAAATAATCTGAAGCATATCAAAAAATTTAAGAGTTTATCTGAGCAGAAATTGAATTGAATTGAGCAGCATCCAAGCTAGCAGACAGAAAGGAGCTCTAAGGAGCTACACAGGAAGGTTCTTACAGGCAGAAGGAAGCAAGGACAAGCAAGTTATAGAGGGCGAAAAGCAGGTTGGTTATTGCAAAGTTACTTTTCTTTAGGGTGTGGCAGGGCTATCAGGCAGATGACCTAACTAGTGCTGATCAGGCCATTTCTGATTGACTGGTTTAAGATTCCATTTGCAGGAGAGCTGGAACTATAATTAAGTCTCAGTTTGGAGATGTGAGGCTTAGCATAAGTGATCTCTGTTATCTGGTTTTTAACAAACTCCAAGTCTGGGACTAGAGGTCAGGACACTCTTGTTCTCATCCAGCTCCCATTACTCATGGTTATGGGTCAGACCTACCTACAGAGCATCTGATGATACCAGCTGACAAAGAACAGTAGCTTGTCAACCTGATATTGGGCTGTAACTTCTCTCCACTTGCATCTGTCAAGGAAGAAGAATGTAATTATTGTGCCTTCGTCCATTTCCAAGAACTGCTGATTTTAATCTCAATATTTAAGCTTGTGTAGCTGGCAGAATTTTGGCCCCCAGGACCTCTGCTCTCCTTTGTAATGCTCATTTTTATATTGTATTGTGTAGCAAAAGACAATCTAGACAGCATATTAAAAAGCAGATACATTACTTTGCCAACAAGGTCTGTCTAGTCAAGGCTATGGTTTTTCTAGTAGTCATGTATGGATGTGATAGATGGACTATAAAGAAAGCTGAGCGCAGAAGAATTGATGCTTTTGAACTGTGGTGTTGGAGAAGACTCTTGAGAGTCCCTTGGACTGCAAGGAGATCCAACCAGTCCATCCTAAAGGAGATCAGTCCTGAATATTCATTGGAAGGACTGATGTTGAAGCTGAAACTCCAATACTTTGGCCACCTGATGCAAAAAACTGACTCACTGGAAAAGACCCTGATGCTGGGAAAGATTGAAGGTGGGAGGAGAAAGGGACGACAGAGGATGAGATGGTTGGATGGCATTACTGACTCAATGGACATGAATTTGAGGAAACTCCGGGAGTTGGGGATGGACAGGGAAGCCTGGTGTGCTGCAGTCCATGGGGTCGCAAAGAGTTGGACACGACTGAGCAACTGAACTGAACTGTAGCAAAAGGGACATTGTGGATATAATCAAGGTTACTGATTAACTGGCCTTAAAATAGAGAGATTATCTTGTATTATCCAGGTGGATCCAATGAAATGACATGAGCCGTTAAAAGCAGAGAAGGCAGACAGAAGAGGGGAACACATAAGTTTGGGAGAAGCATTTGAGGCACCATTACTTGCTTGAAGATGAAAAGGCTCATGAGTCAACGAAATGGAGAGCAGAGTCCTACAACCTCAAGGAAGTGAATTCTTTCAACAACCTGAAATGAGTTTGGAAACAAAATCTTCCTCAAAGCCTCTTGATAAAAGCTCAGGCTGTCTGAACCAGGACTTCAGCCACAGGAGCCTCTGAGCAGAGGCAAGAGTTGAGCCACTCTGTGCTGGCGCTTCTGGCCCACTGTGAGATAAGAAATGGATATTCTTTTCCTCTTATTTATTTATTCTTGATGGGGGAGATGTGTGGGTATTTTTTTTTTTTTTTTGAGATTTATTTATTTTGTTTTTTGGCTGCGGTGGGTGTTCGTTGCTGGACTTGGTCTTTCTTTAGTTTCAGAGAGCGGGGTCTATGCTTTGTCACAGTGGGTGGGCTTCTCACTGCGGTGGTCTCCTTGTTGCAGTGCCTGGGCTCTCAGGGTGCGTGAGCTCAGCAGGTGGGATCTTTCTGGACCAGGGATCCAACTGGTGTCCCTAGCACTGAGAGGCAGATTCTCAACCGCTGGAACACCAAGGAGCCCAACTTACTTATTTTTAACTGAAGGAGAATTATAATGGTAGGTTGGTTTCTGCAGATATTTTTGTTTTTAATAACACTTTGGGAACTTCCCAGGAGGTCCAGTGGTTGGGACTTCGCCTTCCTGAGCTGGGAGAGGCAGGGGTGGTGGCAGAGGCGGTGGTGGTCCAGGTTTGATCCCTGGTCAGAGAGCTGGGATCCCATGTGCTTTGTGGCCAACGGCAAAAGCATAGAACAGCGGCAACATTGTAATAAAGTCAATGCAGACCTTACAAATGGTCCATATTAAAAAAAAAAAAACAACTTTAGGGAGTAAATAAATAGCATTTTAATTTTTGTGGTTTACTTTCAAAGATTCCTAACATTAACCAAAGCAGTAAAGGCACGTGGATGCAGAATCGGCACAGAAGGACGAGAGGAGGGCAGCGGCCCCTGGCCTCACCCCTGCCAGCTTTAGCCCACTCTGCAGAGGCAGCCGGGGGCTGGGCTGCACATTCTGCAGAGGCAGCTGTCCTTCAGCCGTTCCTCGCATCTGTCAATAGTGCCTTCACACTGTGCACCTTTATTTCCCAGTTTCAGATTTTTCTTACTGATTTGTTGCTTAGGTAGATGTTACTTGCCTTAAAAAAGAAAAGCTCCAACACGGACATATTCCCGTGTTCAGCATCTTTCTTCTAAAAGTTCAGTACAGGAAAATGTTTTATTAGTCATCCTAGAGATTTGGCTTCTAGACAATTGAGGTTTTATTGTGTTTGGCTTCTTCAGTGAGTGAAAAGCACCATCACATTCTAATGGAGGATCCATGCCTCCTCACTGACAGCATCCTTTGCCATGTCCTTCTCCAGGGGAACTTCCTGACCCAGGAATCAAACTCAGGTCTCCTGCATTGCAGGCAGATTCTTTACCAACTGAACTACAAGGGAAGCCTCCCATCTGTAAACCACTGTCCAATCAAAAGATTTCAAACTTTACCATAACCTATGTATCCTAGGTTTTTAAGCACAATTT
Source organism: Odocoileus virginianus (assembly GCF_023699985.2). Classification (NCBI taxonomy): domain Eukaryota; kingdom Metazoa; phylum Chordata; class Mammalia; order Artiodactyla; family Cervidae; genus Odocoileus; species Odocoileus virginianus. The sequence goes on along the minus strand of NC_069687.1, from coordinate 61,049,796 downwards.
CACAGTTGCTGGATATAGCCAAGCAGTACAGTGCGTCCTTTATTTTCCACTGCATGTTTTCTACAAATCCTTCCAGGAGGATACGCAGAGCTCTACCAGACATTTGGATTTTAGACAATGAAGTGGACAGGTATGTGACTCTTAGTATTTGGTGTCAAGTCACAGTTGGCACTAGAGGTAAAGAATCTGCCTGCCAATGCGTAAGACATGAGACTCGGGTTTGATCCCTGGGTTTGGAAGATCCCCCGGAGGAGGGCATGGCAATTCACTCCAGTATTCTTGCCTGAAGAATTCCATGGACAGAGGAGCCTGGCAGGTTTCAGCCCATAGTATCGTGAAGAGTCAGACATGACTGAAGCCACTTAATATACACACAGTTGGAGAAATAGTGCTTCGTACCATAGTTAGGAGACTATGTCTGAGTTACATTTTAAGAAGCAATTTGATTAGGACATTATTTTGCTTGTGAATTGATGTACCAATTTCTAGTGGGTATAGTGTGCCAGAATGAAAGAATGATCTGATAACATGTTTAATCAACTATAGTTAAAGTGTAAAAATGAATAATTAAAAAAATGTAATTTTAGTCAGTTGACTCCAGCTTCTCATTTGTAACATCCTTATCAGACCTGTCAAGGTGAAGCAAAGCAAACCAAACAATTCACTTCTTTTCCTTCTCTTGTAAATTCACTGCATATATACCAGGAGTCCACATCTGGCCTTCCAGGGGCTGGAAAAGCAGGGGCCCAAGCTAATTAGGACCGTAGAGGAGGCAGGGTGGATCAGTGGTTAGGAATACAACTCTACTGTGATGAAACCCACCTTGGGTTTTGGATTCCCCCACTGAGACCTTCAGTCTCTTAGGGTCATTGCAGGGATTAAATAAGGTGGGTGTGTGTAGTCTTTGGCACAAGAAGCAGAGATATTAAGAGGTGGCAAGAATACACAGAAGAACTGTACAAAAAAGATCTTTATGACCCAGATAACCACAATGGCGTGCTCATTCACCTAGAGCCAGATATCCTGGAATGCAAAGTCAAAGCGGGCCTTAGGAAGCGTCACTATCAACAAAGCTAGTGGAGGTGATGAAATTCCAGTTGAGTTATTTCAAATCCTAAAAGATGATTCTGTGAAAGTGCTACACTCAGTACACCAGCAAATCAGGAAACTAGTGGTGGGGCCTGGAAAAGGTCAGTTTTCATTCCAATCCAAAGAAAGGCAATGCCAAAGAATGTTTAAGCTACCGCACAACTGCACTCATCTCACAGGCTAGCAAAGTAATGCTCAAAATTCTCCAAGCCAGGCTTCAACAGTATGTGAACCGTGAACTTCCAGATGTTCAAGCTGGATTTAGAAAAGGCAGAAGAACCAGAGATCAAATTGCCAACATCCACTGGATCATTGAAAAAGCAAGAGTTTTTCAACTATGCCAAAGCCTTTGACTGTATGGATCACAACAAACTGTGGAAAATTGTCACCTTACCTCCCTCGTGAGAAATCTGTATGCAGGTCAGGAAGCAACAGTTAGAACTGGACATGGAACAATAGACTGGTTCCAAGTTGAGAAAGGAGTACGTCAAGGCTGTATATTGTCACCCTGCTTATTTAACTTATATGCAGAGTACATCATGCCAAGTGCTGGGCTGGATGAAGCACAAGCCGAATCAAGATTGCTGGGAGCAACTAACACTTTTATTTTACTTTAAAATCACTGTTGATGGTGACTGCAGTTATGAAATTAAAAGATGCTTGCTCCTTGGAAGGAAAGCTATAACAAACCTAGACAGTGTATTAAAGAGCAGAGACATCACTATGCCAACAAAGGCCCATCTAGTCAAAGCTATGGTTTTTCCAGTAGTCATGTATGGATGTGAGAATTGGACCATAACAAAGGCTGAGCGCTGAAGAATTGATGCTTTCGAATTGCGGGTGCTGGAGAAGACTCTTGAGACCAAACCCATCAATCCTAAAGGGAATCAACCCTGAATATCTATTGGAAGGACTGATGCTGAAGCTCCAACACTTAGGCCACCGATGTGAAGAGCCAACTCATTGGAAAAGACCCTGATGCTGGGAAAGATTGAAGGCAAAAGGAGAAAGAGATGGCAGAGGATGAGATGGTTAGATAGCATCACCGACTCAATGGACATGAATTTGAGCAAACTCCAGGAGACAGTGAAGGACAGGGGAGCCTGGCGTGCTGCAGTCCATGGGATCACAAAGAGCTGGACACCACTTACCAACTGAACAATAACAAGATGAAATAAATGCTGGGGATTCTTGTCGTTCTTATCAGCTCCAAGACCATCCCAGTGGACAAAGGGGTCCCTGTCCAGCAACCTTTAGGGCAACTTATATTGTATATAAGTTGTCTGCATTATATGCAGAAGAGCCTGTGGCACTGGACTGGCCAGTGAGCAGTGGGAATTGCTCAATGTGTGCCGGGGAGATTGATGGCCTAGCTGTGCCCTCTGTTTGCCAGGCTGTAGGACACAGGAGTTGCAGACTGTTAGCCCCCAGATCACAGCTGACAGTGCTCATTTCAGTCATAATCTTCAGGGCTCTATAGCTACTCAAAAGGCTCCACACCATGTCCATTATGTCTTTTCCCATATCTTGGTTGTGTGTGCTTTTGCTTTAGAAAAGCACTTTATTGAGATATAACTGACACAAAAAGCTGTACATTTTTTGTTTTTAAATTTATTTTTAATCAAAGGATAATTGCTTTAGGATATTGGTTTGATTTCTGTCATACATCAATTAGCCATAGGTGTATCTATGTCCCCTCCCTCTTGAGCTTCCCCCCCACCTCCCAGCCTCTAGGTTGTTGCAGGGCCCCTGTTTGGGTTCCCTGAGTCACACAGCTATTCCCACTGGCTGTCTGTTTTACATACGGCAGTGTGTACGTTTCCCTGCTTCTTTCTCCATTCATCTCACCCTCTCCTTCCTCCCGTCCCCCAGCTGTGACTGTAAGTCTATTCTCTCCGTCTGCCTCTTCATGGGTGCCCACTAAATAGGTTCATTAGTACCGTCTTTCTAGATTCCATATGTATGTGTTAATACACAATATTTGTTTTTCTCTTTCTGATTTATTTCACTCTGTATAATAGGCTCTAGGTTCATTCGCTTCATTAGAACTGACTCAAATATGTTCCAAAAAGCTGTACATTTTTAATATATACAACTTGATGAATCTGGGATTAAGTCTATACCATCACTGCAATCTAAGCCATGAACATATCCATCACCTCCAAGTTTCCTCCTGTCCTTTTATTTATTATTAAAATTTTGTGATACGAACATTTAATAAAAGACCTACCCTCTTGGCAAAATGTCAAGTACACAATACACCATTGTTACCTACAGGCACCAAGTCCTAAAGCAGATCTCTAGGGTCTGAGCATCTTGAATTTTGTGTGATTCTTCATTGCGGTCAGAAGAGGGCACTGTTGCTTCACCCCAGTTCTGCACTGTGGCCCTGCTTCTCCGGCCTGCCCCGTAGTGTCCCATTCGTGGCTTTGTTCGGGAAGACAGTTTCCTTTCTTAAGTAACCAGGAAGGGGAAAAAAACTTTTGTCTGTAGCAGAAAAATATATACAGAAAATATTGAGAGAGTTTTAAAAGTTTTAACTTGTTTAAGTTATGCAACATTGTGTATGGCATTTTAAAAATAAACCAGTGACTAGTTTGTAACAGATAACCAGCAAGGACCTTCTGTGCAGCTTCGGGAACTCTGCTGTGTTATGTGGCCTGGGTGGAAAGGGAGTCTGGGGAAGGATGGATCCACGTGTATGTATGCCTGAGGCCTTTCGCTGTCTACCGGAACTATCACAACATTGTTAATCAGCTATGCCTCGAAACAAAATAAAAAGTTAAAAAAAATACACAAGTGAGACAGAGAAAATTCATGCTGATGAAACTGATGGAGAATCGGCCTGGAACACTATCAGTCAGAAACATCAGAGTGTAACTTGCTGTTCCTGCTGCTTTGGGGCAAGTGACCCAAAGAAGATGCAGAAGAAACTGATGCCCAGTTTTGGGGACGCGAGATGTTTCCTTGCATCTCTTGAAAACAGAAGCCCTTGTGAAAATTAAGGAGGTGCAGTATTGACTCACCTCCTGCCTGTGAGGTTTCCCTTTCCGTTTCTTGGCTAGTGCCATTCTGAGCCACTTAACCATTTTTAACAGGCCAGTTTTTAATGAGGCAATAAAAGCTTTATTTATAATCCTTGGGTGAAAAACGGCAATTGAAGACCACCATTTCACAACCCAGGCGCTCTGCCTTCTCTTGGTTTCCTTCTAAACTAACAGCAATCAGGGTGACAGAAATTGAGCTCCTTTTCTGCCTGTGTTTATGTTCTTTCCCCCTTATTTCTTTCAAGTTTCTTTATATGACTTTTTCTGTGGTTTCAGCTTTGGGAAGAGACACATTCGAAATGCAAATACGAGGACATTGATGGCAAGCCAAGCCTACACAGCGTAAAATCACAGTAGAAGGCTAGATAAAACGGAACTGGGGACTTGCCCAGCTTTAAGTATTAATATGATGCCTGTAAGTAAATATTGGCTGGATGAGTGACTGAATGAGTGGACAAATGAATGAATAAAACCACAACTTTTCAGATAATTGCAGGTAAGAAAATTGATTTAGAACTACTTGAATATATATACTTTTTTAAAGTCCTCGTTTTTTCCTGATATTACAGTATTTCCAAATATCCTCAGATCAAGAAATAGCAAGTCTTCCAACTTTATTTGGGATTTTAGGACTGTTTTCAAAAATGACTTATGTGTCTAGGGGAACTTTGTGACTTTACTTTTTTTAAAATTTAATTGGAGGCTAATTACTTTACAGTATTGTAGTGGTTTTTGCCATACATTGACATGAATCAGCTATGGGTGCACATGTGTCCCCCATCCTGAATCCCCCGCCCACCTCCCTCCCCATCCCATCCCTCTGGGTCATCCCAGTGCACCAGCCCTGAGCACCCTGTCTCATGCATCCAACCTGGACTGGCGATCTGTTTCACATATGATAATATACATGTTTCAATGCTATTCTCTCAATCATCCCACCCTCGCCTTCTCCCACAGAGTCCAAAAGTCTATTCTTTACATCTGTGTCTCTTTCGCTGTCTCGCATATAGGGTCATCGTTACCATCTTTTAAAATTCCATATATATATATATATATAGATAGATAGATAGATATATGCGTTAATATACTGTATCGGTATTATTCTTTCTGACTTACTTCACTCTGTATAATAGGCTTTCATCCACCTCATTAGAACTGATTCGAATGCATTCTTTTTAATAGCTGAGTATACCTTGTGACTTTATATCCTTGCTCAGGCTGTATTTTCAAAATGATGAGGAGAAATAGTTACGAGAACTTAAAGACAACACACTCACCAGCATCTCTCTTCTTGTTCATTCTTTCTTTCTTCTGACTTGCAGCTTCCTGATTTCAGACTCTGGTCTGAGTCAAGTGTGTGCTCACAGTGCGCCATAAAATCCTCTTAATATTCACTCATTCAAAGGTAGGAGCTCATGGACCACAAAGGTCCCTTCTTCGGGCCCCTTTTTCATGCCCAGACATGCTCAGACTTGGCGTCTTGCCCTGGAGTAAAGCCTATAGGCCAAAGAAAACTCATTTCACGGCTTGGAACAACGATCAATTCTTCAATGTAATTACTTAGGACAAATTAAGAGTTTAGATCCACGGGCTTTGGGAAACTCAAAAATTATGGAGAAGCAAAGGAAAATGGTTTCAGATGCCCCTGGGCTGTGAAAGACCACACCCTGCAGAGGTCCCGGTGTGATTCTGACAGACAGGAGTGGGCTTTTATCTAGTCTTCCACCAGCACCTCGGGGCAGGAAGAAGCAGGGGCTGTGCTTCACATGTGCACTGTTTTGGCCTGCTGCCTTCTAAAAACTGCTTTTAAAAAAATATAATTTCTTAAATACTTTCCCCTTTCATCTGCTTAGTTTTTAAGATGATGGAAGGTGAATTGTTTCTCCATCATCAACAGAAGAACAATCAGGACAAAAAGAAGAAAGTGTCAGTAAGAGATGGAAGGAAGCAGCGGTGACTTCCATGAATTTGAGTGTTTTTGCACAAGTTGGGTTTGAGAGAAGCACAGCCTCAGACAAACACTCCAAAATCATATGTATTAATAAATTAATTCAAGACCGGAAAAGTCCTTTAATCCAGTGCTATTGGGCAGGTTGTAGAAATATTAATAGCAGCTTTGATAAGGATTCAAGTCTTTATTAGGAGACTACCTAGGAAAAAATTATGGGGTTGTAGGAATATCATTCTCAAACAGTTGACTACAGAATCATAAAAGGAGCCATCATATAGCACTTACCACTAGCCGGGCTCTGTTCTACTCACTTTACATATAATAATTTATTAAAGAGCCAAACAAACCTCTGAGCCAGGTACTGTTATTAGCTCATATTGCAACCTGGGAAGCTAAGGCACCCAGGTATTACAATACTTGGCCTCCAAACACCTCGTTAGTAAATGTCAAAGCAGGAATTTCAGCTTGGTTCCAGAGTCTCTGCCCTTAACCAATTAACTGCCAAAAATAAAATACCATGTGGATACAGAAAGACTAGAATTTAAATGCTAAGTGCCATTATCTCTAATTTTTTCTTTTACTTTTCTGTTTTTTCCCCAACCTTCTACCATACAGTGCTTTTGTGATCAGAGAGAAAATAATAAATGCAGCTTTAAAAGCTTGACCCTAAAATCAATAACCCACCACAGGTTGTGAAGATCTTTGTTTTAAACAGCCCTGCAATAGAACAAGTCTGAATGGCTTGATTTACTAATGACCAGGACCTTATCGAGAAACACCAAGCAAAAGTGCCTCAAACGTGTCCCTCTGCAGTCCTGTAAGCAGTCAATATACTACCACTTGCCATGTCACTTGGGGATGTGGAAAGCGAGTCTCATAGAAAGAATGAATTCCCCAGCTCTCACCCTGAATAGAGGGGTACAGTCCCATGGTGGTACTCGGCACTGAAGGTTACAAATACACTGCCACACACGACTTTCCACCAAACATCATTATACACAAGTCCCCTGTATTCCTATAGAGCAGCAATGAATAATTGGAAAGTAAAAAGTCACACTATAATCCAATTTAATTCACAAAATACATGTAAAGTAGTCACACATATAATGGATTCGCGTGCTAAGTCACATCAGTCGTGTCCAACTCTTTGTGACCCCATGGACTGTAGCCCGCAGGCTCCTTTGTCCATGGATTTCTCTGGGCAAGAATACAGGAGTGGGTTGCCTTTTCTTTTCTGACAGACGCTTTTAGGAAACAAGTAAAAACTTATAATATGACCATGCCAATTTGGATCCAATTCTAAGAATACTCTCAAAGTTTATCATGACATGTTCAATGCAAATACAGTTAAAAAGATACAAATGCAGCAGGTGGTAAACCAAAATTTAGACAACTATCAGGTTAGATCTCTTGTTTCTTCCCAGAGAGACAAATAACTGACTTGAACAATGCTGATGACTCCTTGCATTGATTACTTTACTTTTTTCCTATCCTTGTCTTTTTAATCAATACTCAAATTAAAAAAAAAATTCTCCCGTTTATTAAAGTTTTGCTGGTAGGAACTGAAGCCTCATTTGCCTAGGTTTGTAGGCTTGTTGTCTGTGTGGGAGGGTGAAGAGTCAAAGCAGGCATCGCTCTGAGCGCCTCAGAATCTCCTTGGAGAATGAAGGACAGCGTGCCTGGTCCCGGAGATGCGAGCAGCAGTCCTCAGAACTGCCTCTGTGAACGTGCATGCCACGGCCCCTCTCCTGGGCAGCCTGCCTTCTGCAACTGGTGAAACAGCCATCGAAAGCCTGGCCTTCTCAGCTTACCTGGGGACAACCCACGGCGTCATTTCTGACCGAGACTGCGTCCCAGCTCAGCCTCTCCCCCTGCCCACCCTGCCGCCCCTTCTCTCCTTCCACAGCAGCCCAGGACACAAGCATGCCCGCGCTCAGCACCCACGCCGGGCCGGGAAGGGGTGGGAGGTGTGCGTGTCACCTCCAGCTGCGTGTTCAGTTCAGCGCGAATCTGACACTGGGGGAGCAAGAGCACAAACCTCTACTGGGCTCCAGGCCCCGCTGACTCCACACGCCTATCTCACAAGTCACACGAGGAAGGAAACCATGCCATCTTCCTTACACACACTCAAAAAGAGGTACACAGAACAAAGAGGACACTTTTGGAAGAGCGGCAGGCAGCGTCTCTGAAAGGCGGGTGGGGCGTGCAGGGGACCACAGGAGGCAGGACGGCAGCTGCTTAGCCCACTGCTTGGTCTAATCCCCTGAGCTGTCCTGTTCCTGGTACTATGGTCGCAGGGTGTTAATTAAATCATTCTCATTAATTCAGCCCAAGTGTAAATTAGGATGGAATGAAGATAAATTAGGTTTGAAGGCAGCTAATACATTTAACCCCATGCTGCTTATTTTGCAGCCTAACAAAATAACATTGTTAAGGGAGATAACAAGGCCAAAGCCTTGGGCACAGCTTCCTAATAGCATTAAAAACGAGCCCTTGGTTTGCTGTCACAAGGCAGAGGCGAGGACCAGCTCCCAGGGGCCCAGGGGACCGGCCTAACATCTTGAGGGAGGTGGTGGCCATTCTACAACAGGGATGTCTGTAGAGTTTCCCAAGATGTTTATGACTTGTATCTCCGAAGTCTATATCATCTGGTTTGATCACAAGTCTATCTAGAGAGTTCTTCCTGTATAAATACAAGACTTGCTGACCCTTTTCCTCCAGTAAGTGAAGTGATAAGAACTACCTTTAGGACTGACTGAGAGACGCTGGAGGAATAACAGTTTGAATGGCTGTGATCCTAAATTGCCAAATCACTTTCAGCTGTGAAGTAAACATTAGAAAGTGCCTATAGGCCTGAAAACTTATCAGGCATGGCTCAAGCAAACCACTGTACGGTTTGTAGGTCATTTGTCTTCCAGTTTTTATAACCCATAGAGTAAGTAATTTCTTTTCCCTTCCTCCATGCCGCTTATCTCCCTAAGGCAGATGAAGTGAATGTATATAGTCACTGAATACGTTCAAGATTTTCCAGACCACAACTTTTTTTCCGCTTCTCTTTTCTTCAAGTGTAGAAAGGTGGCCACATTAGGTAGAAAAGATACAGGAAAACAGCGTGGGTGGAAGACAGGATGGCCAGATGGAGTTCTCTCTTGTCTCAGTCCCGCCTACTGAGCAAAGCTATTTGCAAAGACATGTAAACTTTGCTGTCCGTCGTCCCCCCCTCGCCGCCCCCCCCCCCCCCCCCCCCCCCCCCCCCCCCCGTTTAAGGACACTCTGCATTTTCTGAGTGGTAAAGACGCAACAGAAACAGATGGCCTGTTCTTAGCTCAGCAGCTTCCGGTGGCAAGATCTCCAGCCGACCAAAGGAACTGAGGACATGTGTTATTCCTAGGCAGGGTCATCTAGGTACAGGTCCCCGTAGATTTGGTAAGTAACTGAAATAAGAAGGAAATACTTCTCTTTAATGAGAAAAAGTGTATAATCTCTTACACAGAACACCCGCCCCCACTCCAGTCCCACCCTCCAGGGCAGATACTAACAATTGGTCTTCAGCACCAACCTGCTTGTTTTTTACCCGCAGTCCAGAGAGAGAAAGCGTCGGAGGAGGTGCCTCCGGAGGCTGCACTGATTACCTTCCCCCACACCTTGCCGCAGGCTAAGAAAACATGTTTTTTAAAAGACGTCTGTGCAATACAACACGTTTACCCCTCTCGGCTTTTCAGCACCTATCTCCGGTATCTGCGGCCTTTCTCTGTCTGGTCTTTGCTGATTTTTATCCACATCTTTAGGAACCAGGGGTCGGCTAGCAACCTACCCGGTCTCTTTACCTTGCAGCTCGCAGACCCCCTGCACTTGGGTCTGATCGGTTACTGATCTGGCCTCTCTGGCTTTGTGGAGCAGTCTGGAGCCGCGACTCTGCATAATAAGTTAAAATATGAAGCAGATTTGTAAAGGCTCGTGGTGAAGCTGACGAGTTAATGCGAACAAAGGACTTCAGAGGGCACTGTCTTTCTTTGTTTGCGAGGAGCGAAATTTCTCAGCGCGAATACCTGGGGGGACCGTGCTTAAAGGAAAGTGGGGTTAAAGGACTGAGAGGGCCTTGGTTTCTGGTCTCTGGACTCCGGGCGCGCCAGGGGGAGCCTCCTCTGCCTGTTAAACCATCTCTGCGTCTAATATATATATATATATTTTTTCTGCATCTAATATTTAAAAGAAAGCTGGGAAGTGGGTATCTCCCCTCTAGCTATAGGGCTACGCCATTGCAAGTAGCGGTGTGCCCTCGAGCTGGACAATTCACTCCAGATCTCCCTGGGCCTCAGTTTCCCAATCTGTAAAAAAAAAGGGTGGGGGGCGGGGGGGGGGCTGGACCGGTAATCTCTACAGTTCATTCATATACTTTATTCCAAATGCCCGATAAAAACAGGCATTTCAGCTCCCACTGGAAAGACAAGCCCTTGGTACAAAGATCAAAAATGGGTTTCATAAATAGTGATCGCCGTTCGAGATTATTTTCTAATCACTTTTCCTTTTCGTGGCACGCGGCGCTTCAAACATGTATGGGCTGAATCATTTCTTTGCTGAACTCCTACCTAACACAACCTGGCGATAAAAGATAGGAAAGAGCCGGGTCTGAGGGGGCGATTAAAGGTTTATCACTACGGAGAGGTGGCGGCGTGGCCACTCCTTGGAGCAGTTCCTTTTGAATCAAGCGGCCGCGGCGATTGGCTGCAAAGCACGTGGTGCGCGCTCCGCCGGACAGCGCCCGGCTGCTGCTGCCCAGGGCGGCGTGGGGCAGAGTCCGGCCGCGGGTGCCGCACCCGCGGTGGGTGGGGGGAGGACGTGGGGGCAGGAAGCGCCCGGGGATCGAGTCTTTCTGGTCCCCTGCCCTACAGAGAAGCCCTACAGCCCGGCTTTGCCCAACGTGCGGAGTGCCCAGAGTGTACAAAATTGTATTCACACCTCGCCACTGTCCTCCCTCCAGGTATCTCGCTCAGCGGGCAGGCTGTGTGCGCCCAGGGCGCGAACCACTAACCCCCGTCTCGCCTCTTGTCTTTCTTTGCTGAGCCTCACGTCCGCTCCCGCAAGGCCGAGATCACACCTGGGGGGCGGCGCTGTCCCCAACCACCCCAGGAGGGTCCCTCAGCACCCGACTCTGCTCAGGACGCGGACACTGCGACCCAGGAAAACTTGCTTTACTCGCGATTCCCGCAGGCTGCAGCTGCTCGTGGCTGAGATTTCGCATCCGCTTTGTCTCTCTCTCCCCCTACTTGCCACAGCCCCCTCCCCCGCTTCCTCTCCCGATTAACTCCCCCGACACGCTCTCCTCCCCTTCCTCCTCCTCCTCCGCCGGCCGCTTTCACGCGCTTCCTCCCTCCCCCCGGTGTCACTTTTTGCCTACGCGCCCTCTCCCCTCCCCTCCCCTCCCCTCCTCGTCTCGCCGCTTATAGCCGGGCGCTGGGCTGCCGGGCGCAGACTGCTCCGGCAGCCGGAGAGGAGGCGGCGCGGCTGAGGCGCTGCAGAGGCCGAGTGGAGACGCCAGGCGGCCGCCGGCGCGCACGGCTCTTTCCAGCTCCCTCCCCCGAGCGTTCAGCCCGCCTCCTTCCGCGGCGCCTGCGGCCGCTGGCTCGCGCTTCCTTCCCGAGCGCCCTCCGGGAGCTGCTCCGCGGGTGGCAGGCACAGAGTCCGTGACCTGGGAACCGCGAGACCGCGGCGATCAGCCCGCGGTAACCAGCCAGCGAGCCGGAGCCCCATGCGCGCTCCTTTCGCCGGGGCAGTCGCTGTTGCTCCCTGGGGCTGAGACGTCTGCTCCGTCGCCTCCCCGCCCGGTTACCGAGGCCAGACCCAACTAACTGGTTGTGTACTGTGGCCGGCCGCCACTGCTGTAAGTCTCCGCCACCGCCGCGGACCTGTTGCGGGCGCCGCGGGTTTCAGGGGCTGCCTGGTGTGCGTGTGTGTGTGTGTGTGTGCGTGCGCGCGCGTGTGTGTGTGTGCGCGCGTACGCGCACCGCGGAGCCCGGAGCTCCGACTTAGGTGGCGGTGGGGAGCTGTTCCCGGGCGGAGACCCCGGCCCGCCGCTGCGCTCCTACGGCAAACAGAGCCGGGAGCTGCCCGAGGGGCCTCCTCTCCGCAGCCCCGACGAGCTGCTGGGGAGGAGCTCAGCCAGCATACGATCGACCCCACCCCCCCGCAACACCCCCGCAGCCCCACTCCCCTCCGCGGGAAGAGCTGTGCCGAGCGCGCGGGATTGTTTGTTCCCCTTGCACCCTTTGCGGCTCTGCGAGCCCTGGGGTCACGCACAGACACCCCTAGTGAGGGCCTGTTCACTGCGGCCAGATATCTGTGGGGAATGAATGAAAACTGCTTTCTAAAAAATTAGTTTTTGTCATTCAAGTTGTTTAGCCTTAACATGCGTAGCTTGGAAGGATAGGAATTGGTAGGCGGGGTGATGAACCACTGGACTTGGCGTGTATCTGGTGTGCCCTTACAGGCATGGCCTTGTGTTAGAGCGTTACAAGTGCTATAGAGGACTCTGGTAAAATGCTTTTCTTGTTAACAGTCTCTCTATAGTGTTGTTCCTTTGTTATCAATAATGTAAATTGCCTGAGAAAATCTGCCTAGTTTCTCCTTTGATGGCCTGGAGATCAGGTTCAAAACTTAAAGAAATGTGACGCGCTGCTAAGTATTGGAGGCTGAGATCCTGGTTAAAGAGCATTAAGTGAACTGAAGTTACTGTAGCGAGAATTCCTTTTGATGTTCACTGGTAATAGCAGCCCTTTTCCCCTTCTTCTTTGTGGAGGCAGGTTAAGTATATGTGTGCGTTTTTTGGCCACTTACTTGGCATGCAAATATTATTTCTTTGGGGGCTTAAAAAATGCCAGAAGGATGATTCATTCTGTGTTGAAGGTGTGTTTAGAGGCTGTATACATGGTTTCTGCTGATGCTTTCATGTTTGCATACTTTTAAAGCAAAAGGCAAGTTGTCTCCCTTGGGTCTTCAAGTGTACCTTTTAATCAAATATTCCTGCAAGATTGTTGGATTTTGACTGTGACACACCTCTCCATCTGGGTGGCATCCAAGATGACAGGCTAGGCTCTTCTGCTGGACTTTGAACCTACTTGGGAAATACAGGAGCATAAACACAGGCTGCAAAGAGATGCAGATCCTATATCCCACGGTCTTCTAAACTGTTATGTTAAGTGTAAGCCTGGCTATGAGTGTTATTTTACACTGCTCAGGGAAATGCCTTCTGGGCCTGGTGGGTGTGATTCCAGCTCAATCTGCAGGCACTTTGGTGCTTCTCTACCTTTTGCAAGAGCCTCATTCTTCTGTCAGAGCTGCATTCACTCTGTCAGAAAGAAGGCAGCTTTTTTAAAAATTGAAATACAGTTGATTTACAATGTTGTTAGTTTCAGGTATAGAGCAAAGTGTTCAGAATGCACACATTTTTATGAATCTTTTCCATTGTAGGCTATTGCAGGACATTGAGTATATATGCTATACGGTAGGTCCTCTGCTACACAGTGGGTCCTTGTTGGCTGTCTATTTTATATATAGTAGTGTGTGTATTTTAATCCCAAACTCCTAATTTATTCTTCCTTTCTCCTTTCCCCCTTGGTAACCATGTTTGTTTTCTATGTGTGTGTCTATTTCTGTTTTGTAAATAAGCTCATTTCTATCTTTTTAAAAAAGGTTTTCCATGTAAGCAATATCATATGGTGTCTGTCTTTCTCTGTCTCACTTACTTTGTATGATACTCTCTAGGTCCATCCAAGGGAGGCAGCTTTTGAGGTTGCTTTGGAAGCATTAGTTTAAAAAAATTAAAAAGCATAGCTACTCATTTGGAATTCTTGCAAGTTTCTATATAAGGCATAAGAGTATTTATACCACTTTTTGAGGTTTAGGCTAAAACTCTTCTTCAAAGTACTTAAGATTGAATGTGCTCATGCAAATGATGACTACAGCAGTTGAACAGCAGGGATGCTAATTCAGGTTTTGAACACATTGGAGAACCTGGTGCATTTACATAGGGTCCTGTTGCTCTTTGGAGCATTGGGCCTTGGGTAATATGGACTAGACCTTAGAGGCTTAGCTTGAGGTGGGGGTGATGTTGGCCTCCTCACCATTTGTCACAGCTCAGGTCACTGTGGAGACGGATGGCTGCTTCCTAAAGTCTTAACACCAGAGCCCTAGGACTCTGTTGTTTATTTTCTTCTCCAGTAAGTCATGTTTACTCATGATGGAAAGTTACATGCCTAAAATAAAAGAAAACAAGTTGCAACTCCTAATAGTCTGAGGCTGGTGTGTCAAAGGCACCTGCCTCTGTTGTTTTTCTGTGCCTGCCTTGCCTCCGCTGGTCAGGTTGAAGGAAGCAACCTGGTAAGGACTGGCTGTTCCCTCTCTGGAACAGATACTGTATCGATGCAGTTCACTGTCCTGGAGTAAACAGCTTCCCTACGAATCCTCTGACAGGTAGGTTCTTGAAGCCTTTCTTCCTTTGACCTAACAGAAGGGTAGGGTTAAAAAGGAAAAAGATAATTCAGTTTTTGAAGATAGGTGATAGGCGTGTCCTGTATCTTTAGCCTACACTTTGATGACCGAGGAAAGCCAAAGAGTCAGTTCGGTTCTGCTATAATTCCCATTTAGATACTGAGGAAAGCACTGTAGTCAGCAAATAAGTTCTAGAGTGCAAATAAATTTTAGAGTGACCCTAAGTTAACAATGGCTGGCAACACACATACAGACGCACACACGTGTGTATGTCTGTTTTGATCTAGATAAAGTAACATTTGCATTCTGATCTCCCTGTATGCAGGTGCCAGCGTTTGCAGGTACCCAGGGATGGTCCTCGTGATCCCTGTGTAGTCGAGAGAGAGCAGTGGATACACCCTTTGTTCTTGCAGCTGGTTTTCTAAGAATTGATTTAAAGCAGGGAGAACAGAACAACGAAACTCCTGAGTTTGCTACTCAAAATAGTCTTTCTTTTTTGGGCACAAATCCCCATTTTGGAAGCTGGCCAGAGCAGGAAAGGTGGGTGGTAATTGAGGCCAGAGTCTATTCTGTGTTTCCAGGATAGCTTGCTGATCAGTAAATGGTCCTGTTTATACTGGGGCTCTTTTAGGACTGAAGTGGTAGAGGTGTCTGGTTAGAAATGATTTGTAATGTTAAATAAATGTTTCGTCACTTCAGAAGTTGGCTTACACCTGTGGTTTTAGTGTTAAATTTCCCATTTACTATACCTACACTTTGGTAAAGACAGTGGGTCTTACCAAAGGAATTCTTAATGGAATTAATTAGTAGGTATTTGTCTTACACATGGCTTTATGTTGCATAGGACATTAAAACTTGTGCCCATCCCGGCATTACGAGAGCTGGAGGCCTGGCATTGCAAGTGACCAACCCTGAATCAGCTGGACCAGGGCAGGGACCTGTGAGAATGAGACCTTGATCCTCTTGGCTTTTGCTGACACATTCTCCAGGACTTCAACATCCTGAAAGTTGGCAGTCAGGTTTTCCAAGATGAACCTGCTCTTGAGCAGTGATTTTTTTTTTTTTTTAAAACAATGTATAGTTTACATAGCTCAACAGTAGTGTTGAGTGTCTTTCCTTATAGGTAACTGTCTCTGGCTTTGGATAGGCCTGGCCATCCATTATTCAGAATATTAGGCAGCGGGGCCCACAGTGAAGTTTTCGGTTCCTTTGTGTCTTTTGTCTTCTGGTTTCAACGTGGCTTTGGTTCGGCTGTTCCGAACACTGGGAGCATCCCTGTTCAGTAGTTATGTGTGGTTTTTTTCAGGAGTGGAAACAATGTCTGTCAGTGTGCATGAGAACCGCAAGTCCAGGGCCAGCAGTGGCTCCATCAACATCTACCTGTTCCACAAGTCCTCCTACGCGGACAGTGTCCTCACCCACCTGAACCTGTTACGCCAGCAGCGCCTCTTCACTGACGTCCTTCTCCACGCGGGCAACAGGACCTTCCCCTGTCACCGGGCCGTGCTGGCCGCTTGCAGCCGCTACTTCGAAGCCATGTTCAGCGGGGGCCTGAAAGAGAGCCAGGACAGTGAAGTCAACTTCGACAATTCCATCCACCCGGAAGTCTTGGAGCTGCTCCTCGACTACGCCTACTCCTCCCGGGTCATCATCAATGAAGAAAACGCAGAATCGCTCCTGGAAGCCGGCGACATGCTGGAGTTTCAGGACATCCGGGACGCGTGTGCCGAGTTCCTGGAAAAGAACCTGCACCCCACCAACTGCCTGGGCATGCTGCTGCTGTCCGACGCGCACCAGTGCACCAAGCTCTACGAGCTCTCCTGGCGCATGTGTCTCAGCAACTTCCAGACCATCAGGAAGAACGAAGACTTCCTGCAGCTGCCTCAGGACATGGTAGTGCAGCTCTTGTCCAGTGAAGAGCTGGAGACCGAAGACGAAAGGCTTGTGTACGAGTCTGCAATTAACTGGATCAGCTACGACCTGAAGAAGCGCTACTGCTACCTCCCAGAGCTGTTGCAGACGGTGCGGCTGGCGCTGCTGCCGGCCATCTATCTCATGGAGAACGTGGCCATGGAAGAGCTCATCACCAAGCAGAGGAAGAGCAAGGAGATCGTGGAAGAGGCCATCAGGTGCAAACTGAAAATCCTGCAGAATGACGGCGTGGTGACCAGCCTCTGTGCCCGGCCCCGGAAAACTGGCCATGCCCTCTTCCTCTTGGGAGGACAGACTTTTATGTGTGACAAACTGTATCTGGTCGACCAGAAGGCCAAAGAGATCATCCCCAAGGCTGACATCCCAAGCCCGAGAAAAGAGTTCAGTGCGTGTGCAATCGGCTGTAAAGTTTACATCACTGGGGGGCGAGGGTCTGAGAATGGAGTCTCGAAGGACGTCTGGGTGTACGACACCCTGCATGAAGAGTGGTCCAAGGCGGCCCCCATGCTGGTGGCCAGGTTCGGCCACGGCTCTGCTGAGCTCAAGCACTGCCTCTACGTGGTCGGCGGGCACACTGCCGCCACTGGCTGCCTCCCAGCCTCCCCCTCAGTCTCTCTGAAGCAAGTGGAACATTACGACCCCACAACCAACAAATGGACCATGGTGGCTCCCCTCCGAGAAGGGGTCAGCAACGCCGCGGTGGTGAGTGCCAAGCTCAAGCTGTTTGCTTTTGGGGGTACCAGCGTCAGTCATGACAAGCTCCCCAAAGTTCAGTGTTATGATCAGTGTGAGAACAGGTGGACGGTCCCGGCCACCTGTCCCCAGCCCTGGCGTTACACGGCGGCAGCTGTGCTAGGTAACCAGATTTTTATTATGGGGGGAGACACCGAGTTCTCCGCCTGCTCTGCATATAAATTCAACAGCGAGACTTACCAGTGGACCAAGGTGGGAGACGTGACGGCAAAGCGCATGAGCTGCCATGCCGTGGCCTCCGGAAACAAACTCTACGTGGTTGGAGGGTACTTTGGCATTCAGCGATGCAAAACTCTGGACTGCTACGACCCAACGTTGGATGCGTGGAACAGCATCACCACAGTCCCGTACTCACTGATCCCTACTGCATTTGTCAGCACCTGGAAACATCTGCCTTCTTAAATGCCTTGCATCCTGGAGAGAGTGAGCATGAGGTAAGTCAGCTTAGCTGTAAGTATCTGTATAGTTGAGTGAACTGTGTACGCTCGTATGTGGAATAAGATAGGCTCCATATAGCCCATCCTGTAGCGGTACCACACAAACTATACCAGTAAAAGCACTTGCACCCCAAAGCTTAAACACTTTAGTTGACCACAGCTGCAGCCCCCCCAGATCATCAGCCAGTGGTTCTCAGCCTCTACTGAGCCTCAGTCTCGCAAGGAGCTTTCCAAAATCTGCCCACCCCAGAGGCTAGGTTTGTTGGGTCTGGATGGGTCCCAGGCATTAGCATTTTTAGAAAGTTCTTCAGTGATTCTAATTACCCCCTGGTTGGGAACCCTGACCTATGTTAATAATGCCAGCTGATGTCTTCTGAGCCCTCCCCAGTTGCTGGCTGTTGGCCTGTGTGTTTCACATGGATCTTTTCATTTGGTCCCTACAACAACCCTGTGCGGTATTATTACAGGAGCACTTTATAGATGAAAACACCTGATGTACACAGGGGCTCAGTAAGTTGCCCGAGGTCATAGGGCTTAGCAGGTGGAAAGGTTGGTCAAGACCTCTGCCCAGGCAGTCTGGCTCCAGACCGTAAGCACTTCAGCTCATGCCGAATGGGTACTTCGTACACTTCACATTGATATCACCCCAGGAGATAATTGTTGATATTAAGATTGAGCTTCCTCAAACCCTTTTTGGAATGAAGTAGGGTTTCAAAAATCGAATGCTGAAAATTACTCCCAGTGTATTCTGTTCAAAATTATTTATTAGCTTATTTAAAATGTCCACCCGCCCCCATCCCCAAACTGCCCCCTATAGGGCATTCACTAACTTTTGTGATATCTGGGTCTGTCCTTGGAAAAAGTTGCCACCTGCATTGTATGAGCTTGTCTGATGCGTGGACGCAGAGCCATCCAAACCACCCTCCCTGCAGCTTTTCAGAGTTAATCATTCAGGCTGACCGCATTGTCAGGGTGAACAGAAGTTGTGTTTCTGTGTCATATATCTGAGTGCATAATGGTTGTCTTGTGTACTTAAGAGTATATCATACTCTTGGTTCAAATAATTAATTGGCCTTTGCAGTTCAGGGTTCAGGGAGCTAATGGCCGCCTTGCTTGCTTGTAAAGCACTCAGGATTGGCCCCGAAGTCACTTAAGGCGTGTGTACGTGAAGCACAGAGCACGTGGAATGGGTTGATTTGTTTTGGTGACTAGAGGGCTTGTTACTGATAATAAGAGGATGAAGTTTAAGACTCTGCTTTGGAGGAGCTGCTTGTGAAGAGGAACTCATTACTTGGAAAGGTTCAGTTCTGTGTCCTCTAGTATGTTTCACACCTTTCAAGGGGACCGTCCAGCAAAGAGGGGATTTGGACTCATTTGTCTTTTCTTTACCCATCTCTTACAGCTCGTTTAGAAACACCAGTAAATTGACTTCCCTTTCCCATGTAATCTTTTTATTTCTTTCATTTCTTCCACCATCTCCTCCCGCCTGTTACAGTTGGTACAGTTGTTAGTAATGTTTACCTGCTGTGAGACACCGTCAGGGGTGCAGGAACTGTCAGGACCGTCCTCTGGGGAGCGAATGGGGTAACTGTTCCAAACCAAACTGGTTTTTGCAGCCTTGCTGGCATCTCAGTAATCCTGAATAAACAAATGCTCTGAAAGGGGTTACTTCATTTGCAATATAAATGCATTACTCAACTCTAAAGCAAGTTTAAAGAACCTTCTAGGCAGAAACATCAATTAACAGCGTGCTAAATTGGGTGTTAGTCCAGAATTGAGTATATTTGCATAGGAGCGCCTTAAAAGTTGCCAGTGACAGTTTGGATACTTCCAAGCAGTAATTGGCTTGGCATCCTTGGAGTGAGATAAGGAACTGGAGGCAGAAAGAGAGCTACCACATGAGTCTGGTTCTAGTGTTCAGCTGTGGAGTCTGGACCTCTCTGCACTTCAGACTTCTTTGTTAAATGAGTGATTCGAATTGTGCTTTCCTAGAGATCTGTCCCAGGTTAGACTTGGATGAATTGATAAATGAGAAAAAAGCAAAGAAAGGGGTGAAAATACCTAGCCCATGTCTGTAACATATTAAGTGTTCAGTACCCTTTACTAGTTGTCTTTCCTCCCTTCAATTTAGGCCTTACTGCGAAGTGGAATTAGCTTTACGTGTTGTGGGAAAAGGAGGTTTCTATGACTGTTACCTGCTTGTTATCTCTATACTTCAATTTTGGTACCTTCTTTCTCAACCCAGAGTGAGTATGTTAGCAAACACTTGAATTCATCCTCTCCTGGGTCTTTGAACCTTAATCACACATGTCCGGCCCCTGGGAAATGGAGCAAAAAAAGTGTTGGGTTATATTCGAAACATATCCTCTCCACTCTTGGTGCTATTAGCCAGAGAGTCAAGCACAGGACAAGCAAATTTGACGGGGCTGGATTTGCCTTTTTAAAGGATGGCGTGGGCCTGATCAAAGCCACTCTTGCAGTTTCCGACGGGGAGAATGTTGGTTTAAATTTTTAAAGTTTACTGCACACAAGATAGTGTTGAAACACTTAAGCCGGATGGAGTGACTTAAAAGAGGTACTGTGTAGGTATCAGTCGTGAGCTGCGAGCACTTCCGGGACCTGGCTTTGCCTTCCAAATGTAGGTGCTACCTGAATTAATACAGTGTTAACACAAAGTTTACCTCTGCCTGAAAGCTTATCCACCAAGGTGATTTTAACTCTTTCTTGCTGCTCTGTCAGCACTCAGAGGGACGGAAAGGAGATGACTTTGATTTCACTGCATGTTCATGGTGCTCTGTGGCCCCAACTTGACAACACTTGGATTTTGGTTCGCTTGTGCCTTGCCCCCCTTTCTAGAGGTGTTTTTGTTTTGGGTGTTTTTTTTTTTTGGTTTGTTTTTCTGTTTGAGTATGCAACATCTTGAAATTTCATATTGTTACAAGATACATTCTTTTGGTCTCATGTTGATGTATAGGTTCCAAGGAGGTGTGGGGGTGGGGGATGACACCGTAGTCTAAGGAATGTCTTGAAAGCTTGAATCGCTGTTTTGGAATGGAAGAAACAGCTAATGGAATGAATCAGACTTCTGAACACACGAGAGCAAGAAGGACTCCGTGAGTGATGAGCAGCTGATCCTGAATTCCCTTTGTCTCTACTTGGAATTTCAGCATTGGGGCTGCAGATTCCTATGCTAGGGCTGAAAATGTGCTCCAAGAACAGATAGGGGGAGCTTTTCAAAGACAAAAGCCCTCTGCAAACTCTCCTTATGTAAAATTAGACTTAACCAAGTGTGAAGGATGGGTGGTGTGAGAAACCACCAGCTCCCGTGAAACCTGCAAGCTTTGTGGTTCCAGCACCTTGAATTTCTAATCGATGGGCGGTGAGTCCTGTAGGTAATGATGCTGAATGCTGCATCCCACAGCCCGAGTCTCCCAAGTGTGTACTGATGAACTTGGAGAATAAACTCCAGCCTTGGCTGCTGAAGCCTGGTGTGCTGTCATGTGAAAAGAAGCGAGACTGATTTCTGCCATAATGAATAGCAGAGATGCATTTAAATAAGAGGATTAATATGTCTGCTTTCTATATGGTGAATAAATTTAATTTGGAATCCTTTATGGTAAATGGGCCAAAGGGGGTGGGGGTGAATTGGCAGAGGAATCTCTCGTGACCCGCTGGTGATCACTTTACAGTGGCTCTGTTTAACCATGGAGAGGAATTACGCATATCAGAAGCAGAAGATGTAACAGCACCTAGGTGTATAGGTTTGGTTTGAATGTATGTGTGTTTAATCAGGAAGTGAGGATCTTTTCTGTGGATACCATTGTTTTTGCTGGAGCGTCTGCATGCATAAATGCACAAGTGTATTCATTTAAGTCTGGCACTTTAAATATCTTTGCACTGTGCCTACCAAATGTGTAATTAAGACCTTTAGAAGCAATATTGACCAGCTGTGTCCTGAGTTTAATTTTTTTTTTTTAGATTTGAGACTTAACAAAAAAATCTTCCTTCTCCTCTGTTTTAGCTGACTCCATCCCTTGATGAGACAAGATGTGATTTCTACTTTAGAGAGGCCAAATTGAATGAAAGACAAGAAAAAGGAAAAGAAGTTGCTACAAGACTCGCATCCAATCCACTGCACCTTGTAAATGCTTCAAACTGGACATGAAGGAAGGGGGTGGGGGAGGGGGTGGGATTTTCAGTGCAAGTAGCACATGGTTTAAATATGAATGAACAAACCTGTGATCTAGTCCTTGTCTTGTAATTGTGGATTAATGTCAGCATTAATCAGCTTCTCAAAGGGAGAGAAAAGCCAGCCCTTTTTCCTTGCTGTACCATATTCAGCATTTGATTTTCCATGGGTTCCACCACTTATGTGTAAAATTTGAAATGGTTGTCACCTCTCTCTGAGGAGCAAGCTTGAAGCCTCCACACCAGCTGCTGTTGGAGATTTGAAAACCCGACTGTGGGGCCAGGAGGGGAGCTGGCTGGGCTGGCTGCAGAAGTGAGGACCGCTGGACTCCACGCTAATCTCCCAGGGCTGTGCTCCCCAGAAATGCTTCTGAACAATGGGGACATTGTTGGTAGCTGTTTGCTAGATGTTCTTTTCTATTTATAAGTGACTTTAAACTTTCCCTTGGCTGGTAAGAAATGTGTTGTAGATTTAGCTATTTATTGTTTGACTCCTGCATGCTGAAACAGTGCTTATAGTTGTCTTCACGTGTATGGACGCGTGTGAATGGTTGTACGTTTTGCACAATTTTGTGACCGTTGTGAAGTGCTCTGATGCACAAAAGTGAAAACTTCGGCGTTACAATTAGGGGTATAACTGGAGGGTGGGTTGGGCAGGGTTGGGGGCGGGCGGATTTTGTAAATGTCAAGACAGGGAAAGATTACAAAATAGAAACTTAAAGTTACATCCTAGAGGTAGGGAAAGCATGAAGGTCATTTTTTTCTTAAACTTAAGTCAACTTTGGGGTTTCGTGGGCTCTGGTCATGCTGGTGGCTCCTGGGGCAAGGGAAGCCTTCTTTCTGTCCTTCCCATCCCTCTTTGATTTACTTGCTTCTGTCTCAGCTACTGAAGTTTGGAAAGGACCAAATCACTTGGCGGTTTTTTTTTTCCCCCCTTTGTGTGATATCCTGGAATCCTGGAAATTCTATGGACTAGTTCTGTATATAGGGCACAGGTAAAGGCATTGTCCAAAGTTTATTTATTTATTTATTACCCAGTGAGAATGCTTGGCCATAATCCCAGTTAAAACAGAACTCTCACCGACAGAAATTAATTCACTCATCAGATTTGCTTGACCAAGACTGGTCGTTCTCTCTTCCTGCTGTAGCATTTAGCAAGTGCTAGAAGTTCTCCAAGGCGATATTCAGAGGGGTAGAGTGTATACTTCAGTGCTCTTAGGTAATTCTCTGAAAGAACTCCTTGGTGCACAAAAGTGACACGTATGGCCCCACAAACACCAGAGAATTGTAAGCAGTGGCCCCTGCTGAGAGGCCTCCCTGGAGAGCTGGGAATGGGTTGTGAATACATTCTTTGCTAGTTCCATGCTTGTTTGCTAAACATGTGCCGTGATAGGTATTAGCGGTAGACTCATAGGTGCTTCCTTGCAAGTGTCCGGGGAAGCCCAGCATTTGCAACTCACACTGCTTCCATTGCTGTTTCTCATAATATTGTATCTTAGAAAATAGGGTTTAAGACCGATAACCTTTGACATTGTGTGTTTGCATTGTCTAATGACAGATAAATCCCTCACATTTCTCTCCACCTGAATACATTAGACTAATTGTACATGTCTGTCCGTGCCGTGAATAAGTGGGCTATAGTCGGACCAAAATAAATGAGCCATTGAAATCAAAGGGAGGGTCTCAATACTTTCCAGCAGTCAGTCCCTCGCTCTTAGATGTGTTCTAAGCAATGCAAATGTCTGATTGTACCCTGGCAGTATATTGTAGCAGTTATAGCTCCGTAGTTTGTGATGCAAATCTGGCAAGATGTGGGTGTCGCTACGTGGCTTTTGAGAGCAGGGTGAATTTTCTGCAGCTGTTTCGAAGTTGCGGTCTGCCCTTGAATCCTCTATTAATTGCAGTGTGTGAGCCAGAGGGACCGGTGGTCAGGGTGGGCCCGCAGCCTGCAGGGAACTTTCTGGAGTCCTGCTCTTTGAATTGACAGAGGCATTTGGGCTCACTGCTTGACCATTCTCACCCTGTGAAATGTCCTACACTTTGAAGCAAATACAATTCCCCGCACAGCGCACACAAAAACCTTGGCATAAGACAGAGAAGGTTCTTCTTATTCTGTGGACTGGTTGCTGTGGAAACGGATAACAAAGGGCAGCCTTCCACTTCTGGTATAATTGTGTAGACCCCTTTTCTCTGGGCTTGACACCTGTCTGAATAAGAATGATTAGAGCTGAATAATATCCCTCTCTTGACTATTTTGAGTATGTGGTTCACGTACAAAACTGTAAGTTGAAGAAGTAAAGTGTTCGTGTTCATATATACTTGTTTGCTACTGCATTTTTGAGGTTTTGTAAAACTGTTATTTTTTTTTTTTCACAATGTGAAACTGAAGGTCAAATAAATTATTAGAGATTTTCTCTTCATTGTGTGTATGGGTCATTATTGAATATAATTTTAGGCATTTAAAAATTGTGCTTTTTCTAGTTGAATTCAAAAGAGGATCATTTCAAATTTTTCTGGGTGTCCTCGTATTTCACCATTTAGTTATATCCATTTATTAGAGCAATTTTGCACATTAAGTAATTTAAAAATTTTGGCCTTTTATAATATTTAAGCAAACCCAAAGTATACCTCAGTTGGGCTTACTGATAGTTTAGAATATAAAGTCATGTACTATGCAGTGATAAGACAGCATGCCTAATATATAGAAGGAATTTAGTTTCTGTACTCCGTGTGGGATATATTTTGTTAGGAAAGCTGTGAGAGAAGAGGCTGGAGGTAAATCCTGTTTTCATCTGACACTGCCTTAGAGTCATTTAAAGTAAGTGAAAATATATGCATATTATTTCTTTGAAGTGGCACGAAAAACCACAAGTGTAACCCTTCTGGTACACTTAGCTTCTTTTCAGTTGAAAGCCGCCTTCCCAGCCGGCTCATCGTAAAGCCTCTCGCGTCCACTTCAGGATGGCTTCGTGTCTCATGGGGATGGTCCCTTATCACTTAAGGTGGGCCCCTTGTTGTTTTAATGGGCAGAGCAACATTGGGCATGATCTTTTTTGGATAGACCATAAATACTACCTAATTAGAAGTCTAGGAGAGACACAAGTAGGCAGCGTGCAATTACTGCCCTTGGACTTGGACCACGATGTCAGAGCAGATGCCTCAGGTTTTACAGAAGCGTCTTTCAGGCCCATGCTGGGTGAGGCTGGTCCGGAGCCAAGCCTTGAGAACAAGTGACTGAAGAGTCCTGCGGTCCCTCCGCACACAGTGCTCGTGACCCATGGAAGCCCTGTTGGTGACGTCATCTATGACACCGTGTGACGTGGTGAGGGGAGACAGTGAGTGGACACGTGGGATCCTGAGGGGAAGCCTTGATGCCAGTCCTCAGAAGGCTGGAGCAGAGTTCATGTAGAGATGATTGGGGACTGACTTCTCATTTCTCAGGAGTTCTTTATCATCTCAGTAGGGATGTGTAAACAGATTAAAGAAGATACTTCAGATTCCTAATTTTCATTCATTTGGAAATTTCACTTCATTCAGATAGCCTTATCACCCCAGTGGTGGCTACATTACTCTGGATTGCCTTCAAATGTGTATAATATCTATTGAAATCTGGCCATGGTGGTTTATCCACAGTTGGTGAAGCCTTTTGGAGGCTGGCAATCCAGGGCTTGGACAGTATGCCTACAAGGCCATTAGCAGTCTGGGGTTCTTTTTAAAAATTTATTTTTTTCTGTTTGGCTGAGTGAAGTTCTAGCCGTGGCAGGTGGGACTCTCAGTTGTAGACGTGGGATCCTTTTGTTACTGCCTTCTGGGTCTTTAGTTTCAGCATGTGGGATCTAGTTCCCTGTCTAGGAATCAAAACCAGGCCCGCTGCAATGGGAGGGCAGAGTCCCAGGCTCTGGATCACCAGGGAAGTCCCAGGGGGATCTTCTGCCTTGGCATCCTGGACATGGGCCTTTGGTCCTTATGCTTTGCTGTGTATAGTCGCTCAGTCGTGTCCAAATCTTGGACTGCAGCCCGCCAGACTTCTCTGTCCTTGGGATTCTTCTGGCAAGAATATTGGAGTGGGTTGCCATGTTCTCCCCCAGGGAGTCTTCCGAACCCAGGGATCGAACCGGGGTCTCCTGCCTTGTAGGTGGATTCTTTACCAGCTGGGCTACCAGAAAAGCCCATGGCAGCTGTTTTTCACAGAACTACATGTACATTCTAGGCGGCAAAGATGGGAGCAAAGGGGAAGAAGTATTTGTCAGATGAAATTTCCTTTTTCTTGAGACAATTCAGTTTCTCAAAAAGACTCACCTCAGAAACTTAAACACCTCTCACTGGCCAGAATTGGGTCTCACGACCTCCTAAAGATGTGAGACAGCCTGATAAGAGGAGTACTTTTACGTACTCCACTTACAAGGCGTGATGCCACCCCATAAAAAAAGTGATTTTTTTGCTGCTAAGGGTGAAAAGGAGAGCAGATGTTGCTAAGCAATTGCTGCCTAGGGTCTGCCACAGTGGATAATCCAAGGGTCATTTTAAACAATAGCCCCATTGATGGAGTGACTATGAGGCACTGGAGCTGCACTAAGGACATGCTTTCCTTCATCTCTTAATTCTCACAACAAATGCAGGTAAGTACAGAGAGGTTTCCTAACATCTAAGCCTCAGTTCCTTCCTCTGTAAAATAAGGATGATTAATTTTTGCTCTTGTTCAGTCACTAAGTCGTGTTTGACTCGTTGCGACCTCGTGGAATGCAGCACACCAGGGTCCTCTGCCCTCCACTATCTCGTGGAGTTTGCTCAGATTCATGTCCTTTGAGTCGGTGACGCTCTCTAACCATCTCATCCTCTGCTGCCCCCTTCTTTTTCCTTCAATCTTTCCCAGCATCAGGGCCTTTTCTAATAAGTCAGCTGGAAACATTTATTTATATGCTACATTTAAGCACCAAGCTCAGTACCTGGCACATCGTAGGTTCTCACTAATTTTCAGCTGTCATTTTTAGATATTTTAAACATCCAATAAATCAGAATCTGAGTGCTTATTCTGTGTGACGGATTGTATTGACATGTCCATCACCTTAATTGATCCTTAGAGCAATTAAGAGGCACTTTTTTTTTTTTTTGGCTGCACCCACGAGGCATGTGGGATCTTAGTTCCCCGACCAGGACTCAAACCCCTGCCCCCTGCAGTAGAAGCTCAGTGTCTTAACCACTGTACCCCCAGGGAGGTCCTAAGAACAGGAACTGTTATTACCCCCGTTTTGTAGATGAAGAAACAGGTTTTGAGAGATTAACTTGCCAAGGAAGTGGTGAAGCCTGGATTTCAAGGCACGCTCTATGAACCTGTCCAGGAATGTGGAGGATGGTGACTCATGGGGCTGAGCCTGACTGTGGGAAACCCAGGACTGCCCATATCTATTGTGTCTGGGAAGGCGTGACTTCGTGAGAAGGGCTGAGAAGTTTGCAAGTGGTGAGTCCCACCCTGGACACCAGGACTAAAGAAGCAAAGGGAAGGAAAATCTAGGCCGCTCACAATGTTCCTTGATGACAGATTTCTGAAATTCTGATTGAGGAGAATTTTAAAATAAATGGGGGCCCTGGGTGGTTGTTACACTTGATAACTCATTGAGCTGTACACTTAGACTCTGTGTACTTTTCATTCGTATAATGTTAATCACTTAAACATTGAATATACAAATGGACAATGGACAGTACATAATAAAAATACAATTCTGAACCATAAAAACCTGCAGCAACCAGACCAGGAAACCAACTGTATTATCTCTCGTAACCAGCCCAGAATGTCAGCCTGCAATCTACAAGTCAGACTTGCAGGAAGTCAGATTACTATCTCTAGCAACTGGTCTAAGAAGTCAAACAATAACCTGTGCAACAATTGGCCCCAAACAGCCAGGACCTGATTAATAACTTCCAGCTTTTCTAGTTTTTGTTGCTACTCTCCACTTCGGACCAACCAGAAAAAAATCAAATATCCCCTCCTAACTATCATATAGCATGCCTGCTTCTAGTTAGTCTGCCTCCAGCTTCCCTAGGTCACCAGCCTCCAACCCAGGCATATCTGAAACCTTCCATTTTTTCCACTATAAAGCTTTCCCACTTCTGTGCCGCCTTTGAGTCTCTGCCAAAACCAACTGACAGTGACTGACTCCCCTGTGATACAGCAAGCTCTGAATAAATAGCCTTTGCCTGTTCTCATTTTGTTGATTTTTGTTTGTTTTGACAGACAAATGTTTGTTCAATAAAAAGTTAAATATTTCAATAAAAGTGTTCATAAAGATGAAGTGAGAACCAACATTTTGGGTTCTGGGCAAGCTGGGCTTTCAGAGGATGTTATTTGCATCCTGCATGTCACAGAAAGATGAAACGTACATAACACATATTGTATGAGAAAAATGGATTTTGAGTTAATGAGGTTGAGATTAGGGCATCTGGTTTGCCAAAAGGAGAGCAGTTGCTTTGTTTGGGAATATTGTGAATAAAGTGAGAACACTTAAGTGAGTTTTACAGCCATATTCATGGTGCACATGAATGTATGAATAAATGCAAAAACTTAGCAGTTAATTCCTGGTCTTGCCTGTCACAAATCTTAAGTGCTTTGCCTGTCTGACACATACTCAGACAAGCCATCTGTCCGGCATTTGAGTTTAATCACAGACAATGAATTGTAAAGCTCTGTTATTTGTCAGACCTTGGACCACTAAGTGCAAGACCTAACTTTCAGAGGAAAAATAAAGTGTACATTGAAGCTTGACTAGGAATTAAAAGCAATTTGACTAAGTAAATTATAAATCTACCATAATCTCGTCCCGCTCTGCTTACAGTCCAGCTTGCTTTGTGAATTTGGGAAGACCAAATGAGACAAAGTTTCTGTCTTTCTCTTTCTCTGGTCCTGTTTCCTTGGCAACCATAATCTTTATATGGGCAAATATGGGGGACGGCATCGAGGAAAGGCAGTTGGAGGGGCAGCCAAGTCTTCTACTAATCCTTTTCTTGGGTTGTTGGATGATTTGTTACAAAAAAAGTGATTTTACACCCAGTTTTTAGATGTTGCTGGGGGTGTTTATTGAATATCCTAGAAGGGCTGAGAGCACTTGCTGATTTTGTAAGTACAAAGAAGATGAAATCAGTAGATACAAATTGGGCACCTGCAAAGTGAGGACTAAAACCTCTCTCTCTCTCTCTCTGAGGATCTAACCAATCTATCTGCAAGCTCTAAATTGCGAACACCGGGGTGCCACTCAGCCACCCCCACACATTCTGGCCAAGTCTGTTGCTGCCGGGAGAACCGTTTTTGAGAGAAGAGATCTAGGAATTCTGCTATCATGTGTCTGCTCATGTGTCTGCTCTGAAGGGAGAAAGAGGGAAAAGTAGAAGGATTCTGGGGCAGACGTGCCTGGGGGTCCACCTCACATTCCTTTCAGATGCTTACTGAGGTTGCACCTATTCAAGAGACGGAGGCGATCAGTCAGTATCCTGTTAAAATGGAAATCCCTAAGCTCAGTCTGGGGGGCTGTTAGTATTTACCTGTTCAGATGATCCAGGCCACCCTGGGGCGTGGGTGGGGGTCGGGGCGCTGATCAGCTGTGTCTGGGAGCCCTGTGGGGGGTTCTGCCCAAGTGGGGCTCAGGCTGGAAGGCACACTCGGGAACACTGGGAGTCAGGAGGCCTGTGGGTGTTGTAGCAGCAGGTGGGAGAACAAATGAGAAAGGCGCGATTTTACTTCAAAAACGTTACCGTTGGTGGGAGGGAGGGATGAGAGGGCAGAGCATGGAAGATTTTTAGGGCCCTTAAGCTATTCTGTATGATACTATAATCATTGAAATGTCCTTATGTATTTGTCCAGACCCGTAGAATATATACCAAGAGTGAACCCTAAGGTGACAATGTGTCAGCATTACGTTCCCAATAGACCCAGGCAGGACGACTCCGGTGGGGACTTTGATAGAGGGGGATGTTGTGTGCTGCTGGACGGGGGGTTATGTTGCTGGTGTGGGAACCCTGTCCGTTGCTGTCAGTTCTGCTGTGAACCTAAAACTGCCCTAAAAAAAAGGTGTATTAAATGCCAAAAAAATAAAACAAAGAGTCTTTAAAGGATGTCAAATAAATTGTTAAACCTAAATAAGTTATATACTGTATATATATATATTTTAAAAACTGTTACCATGGGTGAACTCCATGTACTGGAAAGAGGAAACTCTCCCACCCGTGCATTCATTGACCCAGGACCCCGGATCAGGCCCTCCTAGTGCAGGCTTAGGACGTGGAGTCATGATGAGGAACGAGCCACCAATTATAACACCGCTGCCAGGAGGATGCGTCCTACACTCCAAGCTGGGAACGTAAAATTCACACTGTCAGAACCGACTGACTCACAAATTAATGGCAGTCAGTATTTTGGCAAATACCTATACATTCACAGTATAAGCGTTGATTCAGAGATCTTTATTTCTGCACACTATTTTTTTTTCCTTAATAAGACTTTGTGTTTGAAATTTAAGGACTGTAATATATTCTTATTTCCATGTTCAGGTAATTTTCTAGTGCAGAAAGTCAACTTCATAAATGGTAGTTGTTGTTCGATCACTAGGTCGTGTCTAACTCTTCGCAACCCAATGGACTGCAGCACGCCAGGCTTCTCTGTGAAAGTTGCTCAGTCGTGTTTGACTCTTTGTGACCCCATGCGCTATACAGTCCATGGAATTCTCCAGGCCAGAATACTGGAGTGGGTAGCCGTTCCCTTCTCCAGGGGATCTTCCCAACCCAGGGATAGAACCCAGGTCTCCCCCATTGCAGGCGGATTCTTTACCAGCTGAGCCAGCAGGGAAGTCCAAAATACAAATGCCTGTGTGACAAAATAACCAGAGAAGGAAGGGATAATAATCGCAGGTTGAAATATAGAAATGTTCAGAGATAAAACAAGCCATTTGGGAACAACAATAGGTCTTTCAAAAGTTCTGGTAGCACTGATTAAAGAGAGCTGGGAGAAGCAGGGTGTCTATCTCTCGGATGACACAGCAAGGCTGGCCTTGCTGGCTGGGGCTAGGGCAGACGGCTTGAAGTATCTGTGCAGAGGCACCTTGGAAATCCCTGGGGGGTGGAGAATGGGGTGGAGCATAGTCATGATGGAGGCGGCTAACAGGTTGGGTGTCCTTCGCTCCCAGCAGACCGGAGAGGAGGCTGTGAGGAAGACGGGTCTTGGGGGACGACTGCCTGAACAATCTCTGAATGGCACCCCCAGCTTTTCTTGCCATCCAGGAACCATGTCCAAGGGCAGACAGTCACCCTTGGGCAGGGATTCCCGAGGCCTCTGGGCTGGCACTGCGTGTGCCCTAAACTCTGCACATTCAGCGAGTTACTCAGTCTGGGTGGTGAGCTGTCATCAGCAGATCCCTTCCTGCCTCTGAGAGCAAGGGCTGGGCAGCATCCTCCCCTTTGCATCTCTGACGAGGTGTAGGGGCTCTTTCTAAACAAGAGAAGAAAGGGGCCACCTTCCAGGTGGGAAGGGGTGGTGGGTACTGCACCTGGAGACCAGGGACCAGGCAGCAGCCCTCAGTGGGAGCAGAAACGGGCGAAGCGGAGAGGGGAGAAGAACCGCTCACCTCCTCAGGTTTGGCTCATGCATGGTTGGCCACGTTCACAGGTGGACCCGGAGCGGCGTCAGAGTCTGTGATGAACGTACATGGTTTCTGTACCCACTGTATGGGACAGAGCCTATAAGAAAGGGAAGCGGGGGGACTTCCCTGGATCCAGTGTTTAAGACGCCACGCTTCCAATGCAGGAGGTGCAGTTTGAATCCCTGGTCAGGAAACTAAAATCCCACAGGCCAAGCAGTCCCTCCAAAAAAAAAAAAAAAAAAGAAAGGGATGAGGGATGAGTAGATGATGGAGCTGTTGATGCCTGGAAGGCGCCCCACTAGCAACAGGAAACATTAGTCTTTAGAAAAGCGCTTTCTCTCCTTCCTGCCTTGCTTCACAAGGGTCTGACCTGGGATGTGGTCTGAGTCTTCCTCTACTTTCTCTGGTCATCTCCTCGTATTCTTCAGGCCTTTCTCCTGAACATCTCTCGCTGGGCCCATCCTGTCTTGATGTCCACTTCTCAGAAAGTCTTAGTCACTCAGTCATGTCCAACTCTTTGTGACCTTATGGACTGTGGCCCATCCATGGAATTCTCCAGGCAAGAATAATGGAGGGGGTTGCCTTTTCTTCTTCCAGGGAACCTTCCCCACCCAGGGATGGAAGCCGAGTCTCTTATGTCTCCTGCATTGCAGGAGATGCTTTACTGTCTGAGCCACGTGAGGACCCGACTAACCCAGGAGGGTCATAGCTGAAGACAGATTGGAATCGCCACCTACCTGCTATCTCACCCCTTGACCCTGTGATTTCATGCGGGCCAGGCAGGTGTGGGAGCAGGTGAGGGACGGTTTCCAATAGGGATGAGATCATCTGCGTGGCCCAGCTCTCAGTATCTCACTTGCAGAGGGATAGTTTTTTTTTTTTTTTCACTTTCATTTTTGTATTCAGGGGAGATGACTAAATGGTTTTGAAAACTTCCTAGCATTTGGCAGCAGTCTGCCTGAGCAGAGTGATACGATTGCTTTGCTCGCAACTAAGCTGCAATTTTCGGCAGGATTTCCAGAGCGTCTCAGCATCTAACAACTCATGAAAACTGGGTAGTAATTTCAGGATGCCTAACATCTGTTTGTTCGTTTCGTTACAAGTCACCTGGGCAAATGCTCTTCCTCCCTCTGCCCCATAAATGAGCTAATATCCAATTAGAACATTCTGGTTAATAGCAGCAGCAATCATCCAGAGGCAGTCTACAACAAAGCCTTAAAAGTAATGGCACTTCCCCATGTTAACAAAACCCAACCATTATTTTTCTCTTAGCTCAAATGGGCTATTTGCTGACATCTTACCAGCCATCACAGCTTATTCTCTGAGGAAGCAGCAGCCTTGGTTTCTTTGAAAAGAAACTGCTCCTTTTATCCGGCGGTTTTGAATAAAAAGATTTGGGAGCAATATAACGTGCATTTTTACAATAATGTGGTTCCATAATAGCACTGTGGCCCATCCCTTTCTGATCAGTTTTAGAAGCATGACTATTGCATCTATTCAAGATTTTCCAATGGAGACCTTTGAGCATGGTTTTGAAATAGATGTTGAGCATGCTGAGTTCCAGTTATTTCTCCTCTGTGGTTTTTTTTTTTTTTTTCTCTCCGAAATGGCTATCATATTACTCAGGAAGAGCATGGAGATTGAACGTACCTGCAAAGGTCTTAACAGCTTTGGAAGCAGCAGGAAGCCCACCCTGGTCACGTTCAGTTTATTAGCCATCCTGACACCCTAGTAAGTATCTTTCTTCAAGGTCAGTTTTCTGTTGCTGGGGTGGAGAATTGGAAGATGACCAAAAGACAGCCCCTTAGAAGCTGCCACTAGTGGATGCCAGTGTCTCGATGCCGTCAGCCAGCAGGCAGGAGGGGAGGACAGGCATTGTGTGGGGCGTCCCCATCCTGCCTGAGGGCATCCAGGGCAAACCCTGTGGGGCAGGGGGTGACTGCAAGTGGTCTCAGCTGGGGCCCCACGGAAAAGCTGAAAGCTCGGTTTCTGTTGTCCATTCAGGTTTTATCTCTCTACCCCAAGTCAAAGCTTTCGCAATATCATGGGATCAGGACTGGTTACCCGTCTGGGGTTTATAGTCAGCCTTGGATCCTGACTCTCAGCCTGTGC
Source organism: Odocoileus virginianus (assembly GCF_023699985.2). NCBI lineage: Eukaryota > Metazoa > Chordata > Mammalia > Artiodactyla > Cervidae > Odocoileus > Odocoileus virginianus. The sequence continues at coordinate 61,016,177 of NC_069687.1, read as the reverse complement.
TTAATTTTCTGTGGCGACAATTAAAGCTCATTAAAAAGCTGACACATTGTTTTCAGCCTTCCACTTGTCTCTGTGATTCACTTAGAAGTTTTAAGAAAGGAGGAGGAGAAACCATATTAGTCACAGGAAAGAATAAAGTTTGGGGCCTCCCTTTCTACATCGTAAAGTTATTGGCAATGGGAGAGTTATTGAATGACTTCCACTAAGTCCCTCTGTTGAAATGGTAACAGCAGGGGATGAAGTTAAGCCTCATCGGGGTGCCATCCTTCACCCACTGGCAGTGTATTAGGAACAAAAATAGAGTCAGTGACAGCCACATGCCTTGCTTGTAACAAGCTCAACCTAGGATTTTAACTGAAGGAGAAATGACAGATGATAAAGAATAAGTTTTTAAAATCCAGAAAAAAGTTTTCACGTGGCAACTTGAGAAAAATAATTTCAAACTTCTTTTTACCAAAATTGAAATATCTAAGGAACTCAACCTGTTCCCTGTAGAGTAGGTAGCCTAAAATGAGATTTATTTAAAGAAATAAATACTTAATTTGATATTTAATCTGATGATCATAGTTCCAGATGGAAATATTTTCCAGGGAATTTGAAAACAAATATTTCTGGAGGTGAGGTTTGAGTCTTTATGTGGCACCTATGGTAGGAAGCGTCCACAGAAATGTACCAGAGGACTGAATGAAGACGAGAGCATGTTAGCTTGCTCCCGGGAAGTAATTTTTCATAAACCACCCACCTTTTGAGAAATAAAAATCAAGGTAGGGCCAAGTGAAACCATTGTGTAACAAATTTTTGAAAGCCTTTGAGTATGACTCATGTGTAGAAGCTGATAAGCAAGAACTGTTTGAAATTTGGGATATACTTTTCCACGGAAGAGGTGTCATCCTTGGGTGAACTTGCTGTGACGGCCTCTAACATTTTGTGGCCTAAATGCAGCTGACCCCACAACACCATGCCTGCTTGGATTCTGACCAATTTGGTCACAGTGTGGAGCAAGGAGGATCATTCATAATGCTGAATCTGTAACTTGCATTTTTCTTTTAATATGCCATTGAGCTGTTTCCATGTGGATATTTTTCTAATATGTTCTCTTTTCCTCTGGAAGCAGCTTGGGCATCAGGACTTTAGAATACAGTAGGCACCCTGGCCCAGTTTTATATGTCATTCAACAGCAGGAACACCCAACCAGAAACAGTTTGTGCTCCTTCCTGTTTCACGTTCCATTAGCCTCCTCAGTCCAGGCTGCCTGATAAACACTTGCTACTGTTGTTGCCTACTTGCTGATTCATGTCCGACTCTTTGTGACCTTATGGACTATAGCCTGCCAGATTCTTCTGTCCATGGGATTTCCCAGGCAAGAATGCTGGAGTGGGTTGCTGTTTCCTTCTCCAAGGGATCTTCCTGTCCCAGGAATTGAACCCAAGTCTCCTGCATTGGCAGGTGGATTCTTTACTGCTGAGCCACCAGGAAAGCCCAATAAACACTTATTTCACTTCTGCTTTTTGGGGTTCTTTTGCTAGTTTAAGACCTGGGATTTCAGATATATTTGAATGAATGCAATCAGAAAATATATTTTCTCAGTGGCTTGGCTGTGAACAGAGCTTCTTAATTAATACAGTCTCTCAGAAGCAGTTACTGCATAGAAGTGCAGTCTGCTGGCCAACATCTCAGACCCCCAAATCAATTTTCTTGAAATCTTTGCTGTGCATTTGATACCACCACTGTGGTTGTAGCCTTGGCACTGCTGAGCCGCTAACAGTGATGTGCTGGATTCTGTATCAATCAACACTGTCCTGGGATGTAAACTGTTCAGCTAAGAGCTGCTGTGTTGAGCAGCAGAGTAGGTGTGCAACAGTATAACACGCCAATTTTATATGTGAGAGAAGAAAATGCACGTGCAAAGCATTTGCCTAAGCTAACTGGCCGTCCTTACATAGTCTTCCTGCTTTTTACAGCAACATGAATATATTTTTTTCACTGAAGTACAGTTGATTCACAGTGTTCTGGTAGTTTCTTCTGTACAGCAAAGTGACTCGGTTATATACATATATACGTTCTTTTTAATATTCTTTTCCATTGTGCTTTATTACAGGGTATTGAATACAGTTCCCCGGGCTACACAGTAGGACTTTGTTGTTCATCTAGTTTATGTATAGTAGTGTGTATCTGCTAATTTCAAACTCCTAATTTATCCTCCTCTACCCCCTTTCCCCTTTAGTAATCCTAAGTTTGTTTTCTATGTCTGCGGGTTAGTTTCTGTTTTGTAAATGTTTGTGTCATATTTTAGATTTCATATGTAAATGATATCATGCGGTATTTGTCTTTATCTTTCTGACTTACTTCATTTACCATGATAATCTCTGGATATATCCATGAGCAACATGAATATTTTAATAAAAGCTCTCTCTGAGGTACAAATGATGTGATGAGCAAATAGATGTGCCATTTATTTCTTAACTCAATTTTTAGCCTTGAACTAAGTGACTGGAATAGAATTGTACAGCTTTGTTGAGCTGTGAAATAGAAGTTGAGTGCGTAAAAGCATTTCTTTTCTCAACCTGGTGTCTTCTTTCTTGGGCACTAAGGCTTCTTTTTATGTGAGGCAGGCCCTAAGTCATGAGAATAAGGTAAATGGTATTGCTGCTGTAATAGGGACGCTTGGCTTAATCTTATTTTCCTAGCTTGCAATTACATCAGCCTATGTCACTAGAAGCAGAATGTGTTCCATTATGTAGTGTCTTTAATCTGGACTGTCTCTGTGCTTGAAAACCATTATTGCTTTAATTATCACCACACCCCAGGAGGAACCAGAGGTGGAAACTCTGACTGGCATTCTAGGGTGACAGGTGAAGGAGTTAAGAGATACTGAGTGATGAGACAGCCTCCAACACCCAGCCAACCTGGAGACAGTCTGCCAGTCCTGAGGAGCCAGGGTCACACTCTCAGAGTCTGATCTGTGTTTCTGTGTGAAATGTCTGACAGTTAAGATAGTCAATGATCCTGTGGCATCTTGAAGAATTATGTCAACAGTCAATTTGATTAAGGTCACAGAGCCAGGTAAATAACCCTCAGCCTGGCTTTACTATAAAGGAACACATCCCTGGCATGATTTTGAATTGATGCTTTTTAACTGTGGTGTTGGAGAAGACTCTTGAGAGTCCCTTGGACTGCAAGGAGATCCAACCAGTCCATCCTAAAGGAGATCAGTCCTGGGTGTTCATTGGAAGGACTGATGTGGAAGTTGAAACTCCAATCCTTTGGCCACCTAATGTGAAGGACCGACTCATTGGGAAAGACCCTAATGCTGGGAAAGATTGAAAGCAGGAGGAGAAGGGGATGACAGAGGACAAGATGGTTGGATGGCATCACCGACTCCGATGGGCATGAGTTTGAGTGAGCTCCTGGAGTTGGTGATGGACAGGGAAGCCTGGTGTGCTGCAGTCCATGGGGTCACAAAGAGTAGGACATGACTGAGCAAATGAACTGAACTGAACTCCCTGGCATGAGAAAGAATTTAGTTCTTTCCAGGGATTTTGAATCACTGGCTTGGGGCAGCCTGGTTTAGAGGGCTAGACCAGAGGAGGAAGCGTGGTGCTCGCTGGTCTTGCTTTTGGCTTGTCCTCGTCTACTGCCCTTGAGGCCAGCAAGCACCCTCTCCCACGCAGCCCTGCAGAACATCCACACGCACACACATGCACACATGCTCACGCACACACGCGCACTCCAGCTCTCCTCAAGCTCTGAGAATCTTCGTCAGTTGACAGTTTAAGGAGAACTACAATTCTGTGATATTAAGAATGATATTAAACCTATATTTCATCCGAAAAAAAAAGTCTCAAAGGACAAAGTGCCTGGTGCTATCGAGCCAGTTTATTACTTCCTTAGGCACCTGGCACCTCTCAGAAAGCTAAAGAGTCAGCCGGCCATTCACAGGCGGGGCTTTAAGAATGTGGGAAGGGCATGCACTGCTGCAGGTTGCTGGTTGCAACCAGCAAGAGCTTGCTGAAGGATACAGGGCCTGGCAGGTGGATAATCTGGGGGGAAATTGCTGATGTGAAGTGATGCTGTAGAGGAACACTTGTTTTATTCAAGTATGTGAGAAGGAGTTACAGAAGGCATCATCTGAGTCTGGGTTACTTGCCCACCCGGGGCAAGAAGTATTCCTGCCCTCCAGGAGAGGGCCTTGAGTTGGAGGGACCCTGCAGAGATCACCTAGTCCAGAGGCTCTCATGCCCACAAGATACAGTGTTTCTTTTCTTTTTTATTATTACAAATATCTGCTAATTTCCCCCTTTACTATCCTTGGTTAAAATTGCCAGATAAAGACACCCAATGTCCAAATGCCATTATAATGCTGTACTTACGTTACAGTCCAGGTTGCCCAGGAAAGAGAACCAGAGACGGCCTTAGGCAGTAGGAAGCACATGGGACACGCTCTCAGGACCAGCACGCGTGGGAGAGGGAAGGAAGCAGGACTGGGCGGGACAGAGGTTGGGCTGTGCTTGACCACCGTCCCACAATTGGCTCAGCAGATCCTACGGGGAGCTCTGGAGCTGGGGCAATCCTGCATAACTGTGCCAAATCAGAGCCTCATTACCTGCCAGCGACCATGCAGTGGGTGGAGGCGGCCCCGAGGAGGAGGGATGGGGCAGGACCTTGGGAGAGGCAGCCGTCTGGAACGATGGCTGCGAGAGGGTGGCGGCGCTCAGCTCCGGGCTGTCAGCAGTCAACCCTCCAGCAGCTGAGAAGGCCCTGGAGTGGGAACTGGCCTGGGTCACACAGGGTCCAGCACAACCTGTAAGAGAAAGGAAAAAAATAATAGGGAAGTAACTTATAATAAAAGCATATGAATTTTTGGGATGATAAAATTAAAGATATTCCATTCTATTGTCTAGCCACAACTATTTCTTTTTTCAAGTTAACTTCATCTTTTTACTTTTACTTTCAAAATATTTATTTGTAATATTTTAATACTTTCTTTGTAAAATTAAAAATGATTTATAATTTCTTTATAGTAAATAAACATAAATATATTTTAATTTTTTGACGTGGACCATTTTTAAAGTCTCTATTCAATTTGTCACAATATCGCTTCTGTTTTATGTTTTGGTTTTTTGGCTGCAAGGCATGTGGGATCTTAGCTCTCTGAAAAGTGAAGTGAAAGTGAAAGTCTCTCAGTTGTGTCCGACTCTTTGTGACCCCATGGACTATATCCATGGAATTCTCTAGGCCAGAATATTAGAGTGGGTAGCCTTTCCTTTCTCCAGGGGATCTTCCCAACCCAGGGATCGAACCCAGGTCTGCTGCATTGCAGGTGGATTCTTTACCAGCTGAGCACAAGGGAAGCCCAAGAATACTGGAATGGGTAGGCTAACCCTTCTCTTCCTGACCCAGGAATTGAACCAGGGTCTCCTGCATTGCAGGTGGATTCTTTACCAACTGAGCTATGAGGGAAGCCCTCAGCCAGGGATCAAACCTGCACTCCCTGCATTGGAAGGTGAAGTCCTTAAATATATGTTTTCTAAACGTAAAAGATGCACCGGGGCTTCTCTGGTGGCTCAGTAGTAAAGAATCCACCTGCCAATTCAGTGGACACGGGTTGGATCCCTTGTCTAAGAAGATCCCACACTCCAAGGAGCAAGTAAGCCTGTGCTACACAACTACTGAGCCAGCTACTGAGCCTGTGTGCTGCAAATACTGACACCCCCATGCCCCAGAGCCTGTGCTCTATAACCGGAGAGGCCACGACAACGAGAAGCCTGCAAGGAGGGCGAGGCTCCTGCTCACCGCAACTAGAGAAAAGCCCATCAGCAACGAAGACCCAACACAGCCAGAAGAATAAATCAATAAAATTGTTAAAAAAAAAAAAAAAGCCTCCGGTCTTGGCTGTGGCATGTGGGATCTAGTTCCCCGACCAGGGATTGAACTCAGCCCCCTGCATCAGGAGTGCAGAGTCTTAGTGACTGGACTACCAGAGAAGTCCCTAGCCACAGCTGTTTCTTACAAATTAATTTGGGCTTATGAGAAAACAACACTCAGCTGAGTATTGTCAACACTTTTTTAAATACTTGGCATTTTGAAAGAAGGGCCAGGGAAGTAGATTTGTATTTGTACTTGAATGCAGCAGTTACATAGGCAGACTAATACACTGTCACCAGAGATTTACTGAAAGGGTGATCAATTCTTGGTAAAATTCCAAAGAAGTATTTGCACAAAACGGTACATTTTCAAAGAATCCAATGTATATTAAATCTGAGAAAAAATACATTCTGTTTATATGTTAAATGGAGTTAGACCTTAGACAATTTTATCAAGGTTTTCGCTTATATAACTGGACGTTCATATGAGCTTAGGGAGGGATATGGGAAAAATTTTTGTCATGTGGACCAAATCCCACACTTAGTAAGGTGCTGACTGCCTCTGGTTCCACCCATTAAATGCTAGTGGTTCCTCCCAATCCGTGCAACAATGAAAAATACTCCCACAGATTTCTGTATTACCCCAAAGGGTACTATTCCTTCCCCTGAGAACCAAGCTTGTCAATCCTCTGCTATAAGCTTAAATATATCTGCTTTCTCTTCTCAAGGTTTTTTAAAGCAAGGGATGTGGCAACCTCTGGTCAGTACCTGTTTCAGCAATGTTGTGCTGTGCTTAGTTGCTCAGTTATGTCCAACTCTTTGTGACCCTATGGACTATATAGCCCGCCAGGCTCCTCTGTCCCTGGGGATTCTCCAGGCAGGAACACTGGAGTGGGTTGGCATGCCCCCCTCCAGGGGATCTTCCCAACCCAGGGATCAAACGCAGGTCTCCCTCATTGCCGGTGGATTCTTTACCACTGAGCCACCAGGGAATTAAAGCAAAGCTGTCCAAATTAAAGAGCCTCCATGGCCACATGCACATCTGGTCAAGGTCAAAATCACACCAGGAATCCCATGGCCTTGAGTGCCGGCCTCCCAGGCTCTCCCACAAGACTTGGGGATGTCTCCCTCAAGTGTTTGAGCAACAAACAGGTTGTCAAAGGTGCAATCTGGTTTCTTGATGGCTAGCATCCAGGAAGGGCTGTTTGCATCTTGGGCTCCCTTTACTTAGCCCACTGTGGCTACTCCCTTGCTTCTTGCTGTGGGAAAGCTGAACTTCAGGAGAAATAAATCTATCCTACCCGCTTAAACACAAGCAAAGGAAATGGTTGTTTTCTCCGTGTGCTTGATTTGACCCTTCTGGATCAGATGCCGTATTCCTTTCCTCCTACATCAAACGTCCATCCTAGCAAATACAACAGACGTAGCCTGCCTGAAAGCGTGTTAGGCCAAGCACCAAGGAAATGGAATTAGAGAGAAGAAGAGGTTTCTAGGCTGAAATTGGGGAAGGAGTACATTAAGGCTGTATATTGTCACCCTGTTTATTTAACTGATATGCAGAGTACATCATGTGAAATGTCGGGCTGGATGAAGCACAAGCTGGAATCAAGATTGCTGGGAGAGAGAGCAAAAACCTCAGATGTGTAGATGATACCACTTTAATGGCAGAAGGAAAAGAGGAATAAAGAGCCTCTTGGTGAAAGTGAGGAGGAAAGTAAGAGGAGATTGAAAAAGCTGGCTTAAAACAACATTCAAAAAACGAAGATCATGGCATCTGGTCCCAACACTTCATGGCAAATAGATGGGGAAACAATGGAAACAGTGACAGACTTTATTTTCTTGGGCTCCAAAATCATTGCAGATGGTGACTGCAGCCATGAAATTAAAAGATGCTTGTGTCTTGGAAGAAAAACTATGAAAAACCTAGACATCATATTATAAAGCAGAGACATTACTTTACTGACAAAGGCCCGTCTAGTTAAAACTATGGTTTTTCCAGTAGTCATATATGGATGTGAGAGTTGGACTATAAAGAAAGGTGAACGCTGAAGAATTGATGCTTTTGAACTGTGTGTGGTGTTGGAGAAGACTCTTGGGAGTCCCTTGGAGAGCAAGGAGATCCAATCAGTCCATCCTAAAGGAAATCAGTCCTGAATATTCACTGGAAGGATTGATGCTGAAGCTGAAGCTCCAATACTTTGGTCACCTGATGTGAAGAACTGACTCATTGGAAAAGACCCTGATGCTGGGAAAGATTGAAGGCAGGGGAAGAAGAGGACGACGGAGAATGAGATGGCTGGATGGCATCACCGACTCGATGGACATGAATTTGAGGAGGCTCCGGGAGTTGGTGATGGACAGGGAAGCCTGGTGGGCTGCAGTCCATGGAGTCGCAGAGAACTGAGTGGCTGAACTGAACTGTGAAGTACAAGACAATAGCAACGGACAATTTGGAAATTGAAAAGGAAAACCTCTGATGTGACTTATTTTGCACAGAATGTTTTATGCTAATTTAGATGTTAGGATTTAATGTTAAAGTGCGCATGCAGCAAAACTGCTGACACCTATGATGGCTTGGGCTGCATAAGGAATTACAAGACCCTGGAAATGACTGCCTGAGCCTCAGAGTAATTTGCATCCAGAGGAGTCCATGCAAGCAGATGGATGTATTTTATCTGCGCACCTGAATAACATACAGACAAGTGTTAGTCATTTGTTTATGAGTATTTTCCATTACCGCTCCTCTCCCAAAACAAGGCAAACATTTCTTATTGTTCGGGTCTGTCCCCTCTTTAATGGGCTGCCAGAAATAGCTGGCATGGATCTTTCTGTTTTTGTTGATGACTTTTCTGATGCACTGGGTTTCTTCTTGGGATTAGAGTGAAAATTTATTGATCTACTGAAAACATTAGTATGTTTTCATACTAATGATGTTGCTGAGATGTCTAAGAGATTTTTTTTTAAATGAATAATCAATCACCTTGCAGATTCTAACTCAGAAAGCAATCGTCTTAGGAATTTTGAACAAGCGTATGTTGGCATAAGCCCCATTCTATACTCCAAGGAGCGCATTGTGATAATGTTCTAAATTGTGGTATCACACCCTTTTTAAAATTTATTTTTGATTGAACGATAATTGCTTCACAGTATTGTGTTGGTTTCTACCAAACATCAAGATGAATCAGCGGTAGGTTTACCCACGTCCCCTCCCACTTGAACCTCCCAGCCTCCTCCCTCCCCATCCCACCCCTCTAGTTTGTTGTCCCGCCAGGTTTGAGTTCCCTGAGTCATACGGAGACTTCCCATTGGCTATCTGCTTTACACGTGGTCATGTATGTTTCCATGTCAACCCGCCCCCTCCTTCCCCCGCCCCCGCCCCGGCCGTGTTCGGAAGTTTGTCCTCAGTGTCTGTGTCTCCACTGCTCTCTGCAAACACACCTCTGTAGGTTTCACACTAGTTCACATCTCATCAGAAAAATCAGTGCTCAAAATTATGTGCACACAGTTTTACTTGTAGCAAACCTCTTGTTAAATCTGACGTAGTACAGCCTTACTTAATTCAGCTTAATCTTGATTTTACACTTTTCTTAGTTTTTTAAAAAAATAATAAAAGCAATTCTGAATGTTTGAACTTCAAGTAAGGACTCAACATGGATTTTTCAAACGCACATTTGAGAGGCAGGGCCGTCACACTCAGCGGTACCGGCTGTGCAGGTACACCTGCTCTTGGAGACTGCCCCCGTTACCGACATATGCAGATAGCTGGACGCCTTCGTAGTATGTGGGTGCGTGCTAAGTCACTCAGTCCTGCTCGACTCTCTGCAGCCCCATGGACTGTAAACTGCCAGGCTCCTCTGTCCATGGGATTCTCCAGGCAAGAATACTGGACTGCGTTGCCATGCCCTCCTCCAGGGGCGGAACCATAGTCTCTTATGTTTCTTTCATTGGCAGACAGGTTCCTTACCACTAACGCCATCTGGGAAGCCCCTCCTTCATAGTAGGTTTTCTTAAATGCATTATGCTTATTTCAAGGACATTATTTTACCCTAAACCTCCTCGCTGCTATAGTTTTCAGATCGGAATTTAGATTCTTGGGATTATAGACTGATGTGGACAGATGTTTCTAGTCCTGGAGATGAGAGAAACTTTATCATTAGAATCTTCCCAAAGTAGGTTAAACCAAAATAAGTAAATAAGAATAGTATCAACCTGAGTAATATTTGCAATAAAAACGAAGGAGGCTCAGAAACTAGCTGGAAGGCAATTCCAAAAGAGGATTCTAAACAAAAATTTCAGTGAAATTAATGCACAATTTTTCAAATAGTTATTTTTTTAAATAAATTACCTACTTAATTAAATTTTAAATAAAAGTTTCTCATTTTTAAAAAAATACTCAATCCTTAATTTTCTTTGCTTCTGAGAACAAAAAATATCATGTGTACTTGACTGGACTGGTGACTAAAATGAAAGAAAGCAAAATTAAAGTTTGTTTCCTTTTTTTGCATCTCAAATGAAAGTTGCATTATTTGTGTTCATAGTTTAGAATTATTACCACAAAAATATAAAGGGTCAATAGGTTGAAAAATATTACTGTGCAAACTGGGGAATTCTTTTCCTCCAAAGCATAAAAGAAGGCTAATTGAAAATGGACAGAGAACATTAATAGACAATATATCAAAAACAAAATGCAATTAATATCTAATAAAGGAAAATTATTAAGCACACAGAAATGCAAATTAAGATACTACCCATGACGTTTTTTGCCTAGCAATTTTTTAGTAAAAGTTAAGAGAGTGGAAAGAAAGGAAGAGAGAGGAGACTGGCAAGTGTGATTGCAGGAACGAGTACTTGCATACATTGTCAACAGGAGGATAAACTGATACAGTATTTGAAGACACAGTCTGGACAAAATTTTAGGGATCTTTGAAAATTTATACCTTTGACCTAATTATGCCATATCCGGAAGTCCTTGCTGATGAGTCCTCTTTATTCAAAAAAATGTCAGGTTAAAAAGCTTATGGAAGCCCTAAATGTCCCACAGTAGAAGACTGGTGAAGTAAACAATGGCACATCCCCTCAATGGGATATTATGAAATCCCCAAACATAACATTTACAAAAGTTATAACAGAGGAAAATGTGTATTATAGAAAGCTAGGTAAGCATTACATAGCTCTCAGTTATATGTAGATTATTAAAGTACTTATATTTACGACAAAAGGTAAAACTTGAAAAGGAAGAATGAGAAAAAAATGGAAAAGAAAATACCCAAATGTAAATTATTGTTTTTATTTGAGTAATGATTTGAAAGATGGGTCACTTATTTCCTTTTCTCCCCTACATTTCTCATTTTCTTTAAAACAAAAAAAAAGACTATTTCTAAAACTATCCATATAAAAACCATCAATAATCACATGTTATAATTGTAGGCCAAGATAAGTGAGCAGTGAAGTTCCGGTCTGGTAACACATGAAAAGTCCTACCATCAAGGGAAATAGGTGAATGTTCCAAAAATTCTGAACGCTGACATGGTTTATGCTGAGTCATCACAGTCTAGTTGGAGGCGTAACACTGACCGTTAGGTACTTGTGGGTGTCATTTTGCACAAACGAGTCATTTGTGAACGAACCTCCAAGGGAGGGGTTTTATTCTACATTTTTCTTTTTGGTTGCCTGAAAAGGTTCTGTGGACAAATCACCACCATTTACCCTGTCCTGTGTGAGCTCAGTTTGACTCAGTCCCTGTCCACCAGCCCCTGCTTCTGTGGCTTGCCCACATGTCCCCTTACTTTTCTTAACCAGGGAGGCCTGACTCTGGGGTACTCCACAGAATGGATGCTGGAACAGATCATGTCAGACCATTGTGAGTTTCATTTCTAATGACTCATTATTGCCTGTCTACATAAGGACATGGTTTCATCAGATATGATATCTCTTGTTCTTTTAGAATTATGCGTGTAGCTATCAGTAATATCAGACATTTTAACTTGAAAAATCTTAAAAAGCTGAGTTGTAACAAACAAACAGGGTTGGGAAGCTTCAAGGTTTGGAGGAAGAAAGGCTTTAAAATATAATCATTTTGAAAACTCCCTTTGCTTTATCTGACTGCAGAAAAAGACTGGCTTTGCCTTTCCCCCATCTTGAGCTAATCATGCCTAGTTGATGTTAAGCTCTCAAATTAAGCATCACTTCCTCATTAGCCGCTTTCCTTGAATCCTAAACTAGAATAGACCCTACACTGTCTGTGGTGAGCTGCCCTTTTTCTTCCAGGATTTCTAAGCATCACTTCTAAGTATTCGTAATTGAGATGAATACTTGTAAGTATTAGCAAATCTTTCTTTCCTGCTGAACTCTGAGTCCATGAGAGCAGAGTCCTTATCTATTTTATTTATCATCGTGTCCCCAGTGCCAAGAACAGGAGCTTGGTATGCACTGGGTGCTGAATAAATATTTGTTTAATGAATGGATTTTCCGGTGTGACCTACTAAAGCAGAAAAAGAATGGTTGGCACAAAATCAAATAGTGGTGGAGTTGGAAACATAAATACTAAAGGCTTTGTTACTTTTTCTTTAAAATTTTACTTTTATATACATACACACACATACACAAAATCTTATATCATTGCTCTAGTTTTGAGTTCCAGAAGTTTTGTTTATGTTTGTTTTTATTATGTTTGAAAGTTATGAATATGTGGTTTGGGTGGTTCCTCTGCTATGAGAATAGCAAACATTTGGAACCCCTCCAGAAGTTTAGGGTAAATACTTCTTAGACAACTTTACCCACTTGAGCTGTGCTTTTACATAAATAAAATTTAGTACAACCTCAAAGATGCATTGGGTGGTATCCTGCAACTTGGCCTGTCTATGAATCCAGAGATCCCTAAGTCCCTCTTTCCTGAAGTTTACAATAAATTACTCCACTTAGCACGTCTGTTATTCTGCCACTTTGACTTCTTTGCCTTTTGTAAAAGCAAAATTCTTGGAATTTATTTTACAGGCACAAATCACCTTGTAATTCTTTGCACTTAGTTAGTAGCTATTGAGCATGTAACTACAGAGCTGAACAATTACCAGATACTGTAATCATGCAAAGATTTTAATCTTTCAAATTAGATCTCACCTCCACGCTAGGGAAGAGTAGGAAATTTACAGGATAATTAGCTCATGGGCTAGTCAGCACTTCCAGGGATTGTCAGGAAGTGTCTGCATGAATGGTCTTAAGGTATTATTTATTTTTTATTAAGCACCTTTCCTTGAAACTACCCTGCATGCTTTGCATTGTAGAAACTGGAGAAAAATGTCTTTTGCAAGCTGAGGCAGCCCGTCTGCAATGAATCTTGGGCAGAGGGTGGCATATTTGGGGATGGCATATTCTGCTACTCTTCCAGGGAAATAGTCTTCCAATTATAAAAAGGGAGCTGAGTAAACCTTCAAAAATGAGATACCAAAAAGCAAGAAGCCAAAGTTTAGATTGTTTTCTTCATAATGTTTTTTGATCTTTCTAAATGCCCTTTCTGGCAATTACCAGTGTAATTGACTCCCCCCCCCAAATATTTAGTTTTTGTTTATGTATTTATTTGGCTGTGCTGAGTCTTAGTTGTAGCAGGTGGGATCTAGTTCCCTGATCAGGGGTGGGACCTGGGGCCCCTGCATTGGGAGCCAGGAGTCTTAGCCACCGGACCACCAGGAAAGTCCCCTATGCTTATTTTTTATGAGCTTATTTTTTCGGAAACTTTGGGAGAGAGAATTTTGAGTTGCAGGGCTACCTACCCTTACCCCAGACTGGAGCCCGATCCCCTCTGCTTGACGACACAGAGAAGAATGCAGAATGCATTCAGTGGTGACACACTCCTAACTTGAACTTGGCCATGTTACAATAGGACCATCTCCCCAGGCTACACATCAGGGCTCCCTCCTCCAGACGGGTTATCACACATTTACCAGCACTCCCCACCTGCACCAGAAGAGCCCCAGACCCACACAGGCATTCAAAGAACGCGACTTCTTCCTTCTTTTTAGTAGCAGACAAGAGAAGTGAGACTTTCAGGTCGCTAGAGCAATACGTGGGGCTGGGAGCAGGGGAGCCTTCTGGCTGCTGGCCCTTCGTTTCCGACAAACAGGGCATTTTCAGGGGGTGGCCTATAGAAATGAGGAGGCTGGAGAGTGCTATAGCCAGGAAACATGGGTGAGTTGAAAAGGGAGGAGTCCTTCTCAGCACCAACTTCTGAGAGCAGGAGACGGGCTGGGAAATTCAGCTCTAAGTAGTAGGGTAGATGGGGACTGCATTCAGGGCTTTGGAGGGCTTGGAGCAACTCCTCTTCAAGAGAAATATTTTTTAAAAGGTTTGAATTTAGTAGTCTTTCAACTTAGCAATTTCATTAGAAGTCATCCTCTTTTCACTATGATTAAGAGAATTCTCAGGCTGAAATTACGTTGCCAACCAAAGTGTCCTGTTCTGTAAATAAGTTCATTAGTGTCATTTTTTTAGATTCTACATATCAAATGGTACCTGTCTTCCTCTTTCTGATTTACTTAGTATGATGATCTTTACATTGTAAATCAACTGTTTCAATTTTTAAAAAAGTTACAGAGGACTTCCGGGGCTTCAGTCTAAAGTGTGGCAGAGTCGGACATGACTGAGCATCTAAGCATGCTTGCATCTGTGACCTGTGACCCGTCCTGAATCTGGTCCTGCAGAGGTTCAGGAGAAAGACCAAGCCTGAGCCTTATTTCCAAGGGTCTTTCCATCTCACTGGGACAAAGCTAACCCACAGAAAATAGTAAGATGAGAGTTAATCACTGACCGAGGAAACCAGATCTGAAAGAGACACGTGCACCCCAATATTCATCGCAGCACTGTTTATAATAGCCAGGACATGGAAGCAACCTAGATGCCCATCAGCAGACGAATGGATGAGGAAGCTGTGGTACATATACACCATGGAATATTACTCAGCCATTAAAAAGAATTCATTTGAATCAGTTCTAATGAGATGGATGAAACTGGAGCTCATTATACAGAGCAAAGTAAGCCAGAAAGATAAAGACCATTACAGTATACTAACACATATATATGGAATTTAGAAAGATGGTAATGATAACCCTATATGCAAAACAGAAAAAGAGACTCAGATGTATAGAACAGACTTGTGGACTCTGTGGGAGAAGGCGTGGGTGGGATGTTTCAAGAGAACAGCATCGAAACATGTATATTATCTAGGGTGAAACAGATCACCAGCCCAGGTTGGATGCATGAGACAAGTGCTCGGGCCTGGTGCACTGGGAAGACCCAGAGGGATCGGGTGGAGAGGGAGGTGGGAGGGGGGATCGGGATGGGGAATACATGTAACTCCACGGCTAATTCATTTCAATGTATGACAAAAACCACTGCAATGTTGTAAAGTAATTAGCCTCCAACTAATAAAAATAAATGGAAAAAAAAAAGAGTTAATCACTGGCAGGTTGATACTTGCTAAAAAAAAAAGAAAAATTCAGAGGGGTTTAGGGAAGGAAGGGAATATATTGGGCAGATCATTCTTAAAGGCCACAGCAGTAGAGCCTTTCTGAGCTTCCAGGCCTGCTGATGAATTTCTTATATTATTATGAGCTCCATTAACACCATCAATAAAATTATAGGACTGCTAATAGAGATCCATAATCATAAAATCTTGACTATGGTTACAGACTCATTCATCCTTAGAGCTTCATTTCAAAGTGGATGAATGCCAAGTATTTTAAATCCCTGCTTTATACTGACTGAGAGAGTCAAGTTCAGTACCTTGTCTCCAGCTTTTTATCATGTCAGTAGCGGAGCCAGGGGAAAACAAAACAAAACACAAATCTCCACTGGTTCTAATGAAATAGCTTGAAGAGCCATATCAGATTTGAAGATGGCAGTTAGCCTAGAGAACTCCCAAATGTCCGAGATGAGGACAACCAAGGAAGTGATATGTGCACCTCTTGGATGTGGAGCAGACACAGGATTTTCATCTATAGACTGTCAGACAATAGGGAGGTGTGTGGACCATGTATGGGAAAATTGGACCTGTCAAGATAAGTCGAGATTAGGTATGTGCATGGGTTTCGATCTCATCAAGGAGCAATTCTAGGAATGTTTTAGAGATAGTGCCAAGCAGGTCAGTTGAGAAAGTGGCTGTGGGAACTCAGTGTAAGTTCAGGGGTCAAGGCCTTGGGAACAAATTATAGAAAAGAAATAAAGAAGAAAAAAAAAAACGATATAGTTTTTTTTTTTTTTTCCCCCAAAGAAGAGATTAGTTTAGAGCAGTATCAGGCTGGAGAGACAGGAAGTATTGGTGTGTTCAACAGGTGACAGAAAAGACAAATAGGGGAGAAGTGTACCTTTGAGGAGTCAAGAGCATCAGATGATACTAAATAATATTTAGTATAAGAAAAAAAGGCAGGTTAAATGTCAAAGGCAGAAAAAGTACAGCTAAGCCTAGGAAAGCCTGGTACTGATTGGGCTATAAACTTTAGTCCACCTATTCAGAGAATACAGAGCAGAGCAAGTTTCTGAGACCTAGAAATGTCAGTTGTCACATAATGGTGCAGACAGGGCATGATAACCAATTTGACCGAAAGATGCAAGTAGGATGGTTCTTAGGTCTAACAGACTGCTTCCTCCAGAAAACAAGGCTTCAAGTCTCGAATTCCTTTCCTCCTACATTATTCATTCATTCAACCTTCCATTTTTTCACTTAACAAATATTTACTGAGTGCCCAGCTTGGGTCAGTCTCTGTATTGGCTTTGAGGATATGAAGGTAAGTAAGACCACATAGCACACACTTTTGGTCAAGCAGACAAAACAGATGGCTTGGAAAATAAGTGATTACAAAATAATCTAATAATGTGTTGTAAGGAAAGAGAGTTCAGAGACAGATAACTGCACTTTTTTTAAGTTGAAAAATAGCTGACATCCTATTCGTTTCAGGCATACTATACAGTGCTTTGAAATTTGCCTGTGTTATGAAGTGGTCACCACAATAAGTCTAGTGACCATCTGTTCCCAAACAAAATGATTACCATATTCTTGACCATATTCCTTATGTTGTATGTTACATCCCTGTGGCTTATGTACTTTATAACTGGGATTTGAAAATGGCCTTCATCTCATTTCTGAAACTCTATGTTGCTTGCCCTGCACTGGAGAACCATCCCCATCCTCTGTGCTGCCCTTTGGGGGTTCTGGGGGCAAGGGAAGGCTATGTCAGGATCGCACGTCATTGCGCAGAAACAGCACAGATGTGACAGGGAGATACAAAGCTTGCATCTAAAGGACACTTTTTGCTGGAGAAGCTTTCCTTTTCACAGCATCCAACATAGTTCAATACTGAGCATCCCTGCGGTAAGAATACCAGTATCCTTCCTTATCTCACAGGCAGCTCTGGCCAGATGGCCTTTCCATTTTGCACAGTGACATATGTCATCGTCGGACACAAAGGAAAAGATTCAGTTGAAAAGTCGAAGGTTCAATCAATAGGCTAGCTTGTTGAATTGATATCAAATAAGCAATTTTTGCTAATCTTGGGATTGAAAAGATATCTTTTTATCCACTGCATTAACTAAATTGGAGGCATTTGGGGGCATTAGATGGACAATCGAGTAAACTTTTTTAAGCTTGTTCAAGAAAAGTAAAGACAACACTTGTAAGCATCCTGGAAAGACCACGTGAAATACACACAGGGCACAGGCGTTGATCTGGAGAAAGATCAATGACCCTGTATCATTGATGATATAGGAAGATGTCCTTCATCATGGTTTATCTCAGCTACTGGTCCATGCCTCCGGCTTCTTTCCACACACTTTGTGGTATGAGGGATGTGTCAGTAAGAAGGCCTATATGGGGAGTGTTCTATGAACACAGGCTGAATGATGTTAAGAACTGAAGCAAGTTTGCAGATAATTCAATAGAAAAATACCCGGATGGGCACATATGGATAGTATAAGAGAAGTACAGAGACATTTTTGAGGTCTGGCATTATCTTTGCAGTTGCTTCAACTCTGTATTTCTCTTGCATGATGTAACTGTGGTCAGGGTATATTTGACCTACTGCTTCAGAACTTTCTTCTCAGAACACATTTTGATCCCCAGTTATGCCCAAGTTGCTGGTGTGAGCCCATGAGAACAGGCTTCAGCCCCCTATTGACTGAAGATTGTGTTTATAGTAAGATAAGTATTAACTGAGTTTATGTGTTATGGGGAGGGGTAGTTGGGGGGGTGCTGGAGAGATGGAGATTATTGGGGTGAGGTGTGAAATGCTCTCAAGCTCCCCCTGGGTGCTGCCCCTCGCGTGTGGTCAAAGCTTGGGAAAAACTCTCCGGAGAGACTCTAACATGATTAGGCTATTGAAAGGCTGAGACCTATGCCACTGTAACTCAGCACCTCTCAAACTTAATCTACCACCGAGACCCACCTCTCCTCACATTGCTTCCTTCTCAACATGTACTGACATCCCAAGGAAATCAACTTTCTTAAAACTCACTTGCTGGGGGCACTCCCAAAAGGTTTTTCCATAACTATGTGCTCTTTTATAAACATTCAAATTAACATCTATCAGTTTTCACACTGGATTTAAACAAGTTCACTCTGTTAGTAGGAGATTGAAAATGTTAATTTTATTATAATTTGAAATCAGATGAGAACTGATTGTAATTAGAATACACAGTTGATGATACACTTGACAAAATAGATTTTAAGTGACTTCCTGAAGTGCTACTTGAATCAGAAAGAATTCAAACTGAATTTTTACCTGAGGGTTTTATCTTTAAAAAGTTGATAACTCTAGGAATGATTCCAAAAATGTTTGAACGATCAGTGTCACTAATCTATATTGCATCGATTATTCTGAATTCAGAACCTCCCTCAAAGGTCAAGTTTCATCATTAGCAGAAAGCACTAAGAGGCCAAGGAGACAGGAAGCCCATGCATTTCAGGAATCTTGATGAATCATTAACCTATCATTGAAAGATTTGGCATCGGTGAGGGGACCAGCCTTCATTTCAGGTGTGATTCTACTTACCAGGCAGTTTTAGAAAAAAGAACATATAGAAGTTGAAGATCTAGAAGTTGATTCCTTTCAAATAGTCCATTTATTTTACATCCCGCCCCCAGAAAGTCTTTGTGGACCCCTGGGAATGTATCTCTACTTGAGGACCCCTCGCCATAGAGTTCTGTTGCCATTGCTTTGAGTAAAAACCCCTGGGCTGTTCTCTTGCCCTCATTTCTCTAGAATGAAATCAACTTCTTAGCCAAGTGGGAAAGCCCCTCTACAACATAGTCTCCTCTACCCTCACGTTGTCTTCCCCTCCTAACAGCCCCCCACAACTTTCCTTCAGCCCCAGGGATCTCCAGGCTTTTTCTTGAACATGTGTTACTCTTTCTTGCCACCAAATTCTTGTTCTCTCCGTCTGGGAATATTATTCTCCAGATATCGGCTTCTTGTACCTGTTGTTAGTTCAGTTCAGTTCACTCATCGTGTCCGACGCTTTGTGACTCCATGGACTGTAGGATGCCATGCCTCCCTGTCCATCACCAACTCGTGGAGCTTGCTCAAACTCATATCCATTGAGTCCCTAATGCCATCCAACCGTCTCACCCTCTGTTGTCCCCTTCTCCTCCTGCCCTCAATCTTTCCCAGCATCAGGGTCTTTTCCAATGAGTCAGTTCTTCGCATCAGGTGGCCAAAATATTGGAGTTTCAGCTTCAGCATCAGTCCTTCCAATGAATATTCAGGACTGATCTCCTTTAGGATGGACTAGTTGGATCTCCTTTCAGTCCAAGGGACTCTCAAGAGTCTTCTCCAACACCACAGTTCAAAAGCATCTGTTCTTTGATGCTCAGCTTTCTTTATGGTCCATCTCTCACGTCCATACATGACTACTAGAAAAACCGTAGCTTTGACTAGATGGACCTTTGTTGGCAAAGTCATGTCTCTGCTTTTTAATATGCTGTCTACGTTGGTCATAGCTTTTATTTCAAGGAGCAAGTGTTTTTTAATTTCAAGGCAGCAGTCACCATCCGCATTTATTTTGGAGCCCAAGAAAATAAAGTCTGTCACTGTTTCCATTGTCTCCCCATCTATTTGCCATGAAGTGATGGGACCAGATGCCATGAGCTTCGTTTTTTGAATGCTGAGTTTTAAGAAAGCTTTTTCACTCTCCTCTTTCACTTTCATCAAGAGGCTCTTCAGTTTCTCTTCACGTTCTGCCATAAGAGTGGTGTCATCTGCATATCTGAGGTTATTGATATTTCTCCTGGCAATCTTGATTCCAGCTTGTGCTTCATCCAGCCCATGATTTTGCATGATATACTCTGCATATAAGCTAAATAAGCAGGGTGACAATATACATCCTTGACGTAATCCTTTCTCAATTTGAAACCAGTCTGTTTTTCCATGGCCGGTTCTAACTGTTGCTTCTTGACCTTCATACAGATTTCTCAGGAGGCAGGTAAGGTGGTCTGGTATTCCCATCTCTTTAAGAATTTTCCACAGTTTGTTGTGATCCACACAGTCAAAGGCTTTATCATAGTCAATAAAGCAGAAGTAGATGTTTTCCTGGAGTTCTCTTGCTTTTCCTCTGATCCAGTGGATGCTGGCTATTTGATCTCTTTGATACTGGCAATTTGATCTCTTTGATACTGGCAATTTGATCTACCTGTTAAGGAAGAGCTTAACGCCTTCCAGGAGGGTTTGCCCATCTTTGTATCTCTTCCTTTGCCCCACTGTCGTCGTGTCCTTTGCTTGTATCTCCAGTACATCTTCCATGTCTGTGCGCCTTGTATTAGTGTTACCTGGACAAATGTTTGTCTTCTTTTTAATTTGTTTATCTGACTATGCTGGATCTTAGTTGTGATACCGGGATCTTCAATCTTCACTGTGGCATGCAGCCTCTTTAGTTATGGCATGTGGGCTCTAGTTCCCTGACCAGGGATTGAATTCAGGCCCCCTGCATTGGGAATGCGGAGTCTTAAACCCTGGACCACCAGGGAAGTCCCAGGGTTTGTCTTCCTAATCAAGATCAAATCTCTGAGCAGCAAGGAGACTTATACTGTACTTATCTGTGTACCTAACAGCACCTAGCACAGGGCAGGATTAAATGTTGTCTGAAAGACGCATCTAACGAAGTTTCAACCCATTTTGAATATAGATAGCACATGGAGTTGCCAAGAGACAGTATTGACGTCCTTGTGCGTGGGGGGCCCGTGTCTATGGAATTTGCCGTTTTGGCCCCAGCCCTTAGGATACAAAGGAAGAAAGCATCTGTGCTCCCAGCCTACCCTCACTGCGATGGGGGTGGTATGCAGGTGACTTGCAAGCTGGCTTATATTTGTGGAACAGCTGTGAAATTTGCAGGGTTACCCTTAGACTGTACTTATTTACAAAGGCAAATAAGTATCTCCTTTTGTTTAAAAAAAAAGTCTGCATACCCAAAGTATTTTAGGTAAATGAAAACCTTAGTTTTCCTTAAAGGGACTAACAAGGAATTTCATTCCTTGTTGTCAGTAATGTCTTTGTGGCAGGTCCCTAATCTTTTCTTTTTCAAACTTCCTTCAAAGGATGGTTCAGGAGTCTTTAATTAACTATTAAAACGGGTGTTCTAACATGGGGGCAAGATTTAGAAAATCCCTTTAATTACTGGAACCAGATTTTCTCCTGATGTGTAAATACGAGTTTACTCCTCTACCAAATTGAGCTTTAATTAAACGGGGGGTGGGAGGTTGGGGGCCTGAGTACTGGAAAGTGCCTTAATTTGCATTGGTCCCTGTTTCAATGAAATTGGCTTAAGGGTGAGGATGAGAGACTCTTATGGTTTATTGTTTAAACTGGAAAATCAAGCAAAATGGGATTTGCTTTCCATACAGGAACTCATGGAAATTAGACACACCCTTGCCACCTCTGATTTATTCAAATACCCGTGCTATAGGATTACCACGGGGACCCTCGGTGGTATGAGTTTATGAACCACCATGCATTTCTTTTTGTTTTTTTTTCCCCTTCTGGGGTACATTAATCAGGCAAAACTAGGCTTATGGTTCTAGTTGACAAAGAAAGAAAAACCAGAGCTTGCTTTACCCCTCCCTCAATTTAATGCTTAACATTCAGTATGGTGCACAGTTTGTTGAGAAAATAAGGTACATGTTTTGTCATTCCCCTTATGAATTTCAGTCAACACATGGAGGTGTTTGGAATGATCGGCTAATCCGGTTTCCTTTCCTTGAACCATCTGGTTCGAATTCTGTCTACCTGCTTGGAGTGCACGAGTCTCGTCTGAATGTACATATAAGGAAGTCACAACTCATTAACAGTTTAGGGAAAATCCCTGTGGAAATATACAACTTTACTATTGTGGTAGATTTCCTCTTGGGAGCAAATTAGATAGGACTTTGATGTAAACCAAAGAAACTTGAGAGTTTTTGGAAGATATGAGTGGTCCTAAAAAAAATTCAACCAACTTAAAAGCTTTTATTTTAAGGAGGAACAAAGTTATTGCTTGCTATCAGCTCACTCACACCATAGCTCAACTTGAAGTGGTCAGGTGATGAGCAGAACATGGCCTTACTAGCTTCATGATAAGGTCCTTGATCAAATTTCAGCAACAAGCATGTAGTAATAATAAAATTAATGGAAAATAATCTGGTGGCAGATGCTCATTATTGGTTGAGCCAAAAGATCTACTCAATTTTCTTATTGTTTCCATTTTATTGACTTAATTTATTATTTATTTTAATTTTTATTGGAGTATAATTAACTTGGACTCCATTTTAGAGGCTGGGAAACTCACTCAACCCTTTCCAGCCTCCCTAGAAGGTATATCACATATTTTGCTCAATGAGTTAGTTATATGTCAAAGCTTGCTAGGAGCTTCTAGGAAACATCTCTCTTTCCTGGTAAAAGGGAAAGCTATCACCAGACTTCCTTCCTTCTTCTTAGATGCTAAGAGAATGATTGAATGTAGATGTGATGTCCAGAGCACAGCAATCAGCTTATGACCATAAGGGAAAGCCTATAAAAATTGCAGACATCAACCTGAACTCGGTCAGGTACTGGACCCAAACCAACAACGGCCTCCCTCTAGGTTTCTTCCTATTTAAGCCACCTTGATGGTTACTTGCCGCCAAGAGCAATGTAAGCAAGCAGGACCCCATGGGGCCTTCCCAGCACAGACCCCTCCCCTGTGTCCTCTGCTGTGGCTTCTCTTTGAAGTACCTATTAGATAAGAGCATCTCATGCACGTTTCCTGAGTTTTTCTATAGATGCTAAAACTCCCACCAATGGAAGATGTTAACTACTTGATGACCATGAGCATATAGTCCCCAGGCCTTCTGAAGCCTAAGGACTGAATATTAACCCTGTGATACTATTCTGTTACATGCATACATGCTCAGTCCTGTCTGACTCTTTGAGACTCCATGAACTGTAGCCAGCCAGGCTCCTCTGTCCATGGGATTTCCCAGGCAAGTATACTGGAGTGGGTTGCATTTCCTCCTCCAGGAGATCTTCCTGATGCAGGAATTGAACCTGTGCCTCCACGTTTCTTGCATTGAAGGGGAGTTCTTTACCACTGAGCCACCAGAAAAGCTTCTCTGCTCTGTTACCTCACTACCAACCATTTAAAAAATTGTGCTTGAGTTGACCACACACCCTGCAACCCTTCTCCCTCACCTGGCCTCTAAAAACACTTGGCTGTAACCCTTTCGGGAGTTCGGGTGTTTTGAGCAATGAACAAAGCAATGCTTTTTTGTTGTTCATCCCCTCAGTTGTGTCTGACTCTTGGACCCTATGGACTGCAGCTCGCCAGGCTTCCCTGTCCTTCACCACCTCCTGGAGCTTACTCAAACTCACGTCCATCGAGTTGGTATAGTGCCCTGCAATAAACACAGAAACTTCCTTCACCACATCCCCGTGTCGGAAGATGGACTTTACTATTTGAGGGCGAGTGAACTCAAGTTTGGTTTAGTAACAGCAATACTAACTGATGGAGATAAAGTCTACATATTTGTATCTGCTTTGAGACAGTCTTCCTGAGTTGAATAACTCAGTTAACCTTCCTTCCTCCTCCATGGCGCCTGGGATCTCCAATGGGTCAAAACATTCATGAGGGCCTGGGATGTAGCTTTTGGGTCCAAACACGGAATGGATGAAAATAATGTAGGTTGAAGGATTAAGTCAAAGGCTAAAGAAGAAAGATTAAAGGTGATTTCCCAGCTTCCATTACACACAGGGAGAAGTGATGCAATAAGAACGTTACAGTCTCTCTTACATGTTTTGAGTGAAAATGAGAAGTCAGCTCTTCATAGAGTATTTGCAGCACCCTGTGCCCCAAAGGCAACGGCACCCACTCCAGCACTCTTGCCTGGAGAATCCCATGGATGGAGGAGCCTGGTGGGCTGCAGCCCATGGGGTCGCTACTAGCCGGACACGACTGAGCGACTTCACTTACACTTTTCACTTTCATGCATTGGAGATGGAAATGGCAACCCATTCCGGTGTTCTTACCTCGAGAATCCCAGGGACAGGGGAGCCTGGTGGGCTGCCGTCTATGGGGTTGCACAGAGTTGGACACGACTGAAGTGACTTAGAAGCAGCAGTGCCCCATCGCAGACGCATTCTCTGATTCACCCCGTTTCCCCTCTACTTCTCTCTTCCTTCTCCAGGGCCCGGAACCTCCTAATGAAGTCGGTTTATTTGTTTATTTCTTTGTTGTCTTAGCCCAATCTGACGGCTATTATAGCCCCTTCTCAATTCCCTCCATCTTCCCATTTTTACTCAAGTACTTTCCCTCAGCTCCCTTGGTCTCATCTTACACAAAGTTAGTTCAAAGGTGCATTCACATTTATAGGGCCTGACATTTTAGCCAAAAACCCCACAAAGCTCTGGTGATGAGGAAATAAAAAGAGAATCCTTAAGAGCAGATGCAGATGCTGTATTTCCTGATTTAAAATGGGATATAATACCTAAAAGAAAAAACGCTGTCATAAACATTTTTATTTTTCCTGACTGGATTTTTTTTTTTTTTTCCCCAAAAACAGTGCTTCTTATTGACCTAAGATACAGAAAAAAGTAGGAAAGAAGTTTACAAAAATCTGACTGTGTTTGTTCTTTGATTTTTCCCTCAGGGTGCAGTGCTGAAGGACAAAGGGGCTTTTCTAAGAGGAGTTTTTCCTCTGTCCTGGAAAAAAAATGCCCCAAACAGATCCGTAATTCAGCAGGTCAAAGGCCCACTTCATCAGAGGGGCTGCTTGGACAGGAAGTGGTGGATTTCCTCTTCAGTAGGGATCTCTCCCAGAGCTGGGCAGGTTTGGTGGGAGGGGGGACAACTGTTCGGACCACTCAAATCCAGAATTTAAACTGGGAGAGACCTCGGAGATCCAGTCCCCAGGTTTACGAGGATGGGAGAAGGTGCCTTTTCTCATTGCCAATCCCTGTCAGCCTTGGTAGAAAGGCCGAGTCGAAATTTTTGGAAACTCTGCAGAACCCACGTTTCCTTGACCAAATGAATCTGGGGAAACAGTGGCAAAACAAAGTTAAAGAGACTCATCACAACTGTGGTTCTCTACTGGACACTGGATTTAGTGTCCAGTACTCCCCAAGTTTATATGACTGCAAACAGACTGTTTATCTTTTTGGTGGAGTAGCAAAATACTCCTCAAACAGGAGCACATAGTTCCTACCATGTGGGGAAGTGCTGAGGTGATAAATCTGTTACTAGTGATCCACCTTCCTTTGCTTCTCAGTCTTCCTCAGCTCTGTAAGTAATAACAGCTGACTCCACAGGGCTTCCCTGGTAGCTCAGCTGGTAAAGAATCTGCTTGCAATGCAGAAGACCTGGTTCGATTCCTGGGTTGGAAAGATCCACCGGAGAAGGGCTAGGCCACCACCCACTCCAGTATTCTGGCCTGGAGAATTCCACGGTCAGAGGAGCCTGGCAGTCCCCAGTCCACGAGGTCACAAAGAGTCAGACACGACTGAGCAACTTCCACTTCACTACTTGATCACTTGGACACGTGTGCTAACCCAGTTCTGCAGCTTAGCAGCAACCGAAGTGGACTACCATCTGAAGACTCTTCTGAAAGAACATGGTCTCAGCAGAAGGAACGTGGAGACTGGGTACTTATTCTGCCCCTGCTTAGCAGCAAGGCTCACTTTACCTTTTCAGAGGGGGAGAAAGCTTCAGAGAATATGGTACTGTTTACACGGGCACAGGAAAGTATTGGCGAAACAGCAGCTGTATTTTTCAGAGCTTCATGAATTACCCATTGCATTCATGTAGAAAGCTGATCTCTTCCCCGTTTTTGTTTGGTATTGAAACAAACCCTTGGCTAATTCTTTTGATGGGAGAGGAAAGAATTTGAAAATGATTGTTCTTTTTTAAAAAGAAATTACTTTTCTTCTTCCCTTTTATTTATTTTTTTTATAGTTGGAATGAAATACGGGTTTGAGATCACTATTCTTTATCATATCCCCAAAGCACTACATGTGATGACAGCTTGTAAATTGAATTCCCCAGCCCCAACTCTCCTTCTGAGTCCAAACCAGTGTTTACCACCACCCACTGCCCAGCCATTCCAGGACACGGCAAGGCACTGCAGACTCAGCATCCTCACTCCTGCTCTCCGTTCCCTGCATCCACCCTGACCAAGGGTACTGCTGTCCATCCACGAACACAGGCCAGAACCTGCGACTCATCCTTCTTTCTTTCTCTTAAGATTCATTCTCTCTCCTGGGTGAATTTTTGCCTCCAATTGTCAAGCTGCTCCAACAGCTTTAGAAAATGCTCTTATCCATTGTCTTCCCCTCAGTTCTGCAGAGCGAACCTTGGCATTGCTTACCATCCTTCCAGACCCGACTCTTCCAGCCTCTCCTGTCACCGGCTACCACCCCTGCCTCACCCTGCACATGCCGATTTCTACATAGTTCCCCAAACTCATTCTGTTGTTTCACATTGCTCTGACTTGACCTGTTATTTCTCTTTCTCTGAAATAACCTCCTTTACCCCACCGTCTTTGCCTAATGAGCTTCTACCTCTGTCTGAGGGCTGAGACCTCCATTAGGTGCTTCTCTTTTCAGAGGCTTCCCTGAGTTCCACAGGAAGAAATAGCCATATCCATCTCTGTGCTGCCACTGTCCCTGTATCAGAATCCTTAGTTTTTACTTGGGCATGCAGAATCGTGAGAAATAATACATGCTTATTGTTCTGGGGTGAATTGTCATGCAGAAAAAGCAAATGGGTGCAACCTGGCATCTAATAGGTGCTTAAGATGCATTCAGAATAAGCAAGTTGTAAATGCTTGAGGGTATTTTATTTTCCTCTACAAGATGAAAAAACAAGATGATGTTTTGTGATTAAGTTGCCTGACTCAGAAGTTGACTAACGGAAAAGACCTTGATGCTCAGAAAGATTGAGGGCAGGAGGAGACGGGCGCAACAAAGGATGAGATGGTTGGATGGCATCACTGACTCGATGGACATGAGTTTGAGAAAACTCCGGGAGATAGTGAAGGACAGGGAAACCCACGGGATCGCAAAGAGTCGGACACAACTGAGCAACTCAACAACAGCAATGGGGAAGAGGGTCACTGGAGGCCTGCCAGGGACTAGTCATTCTGTCTTTGCCATTCTGGACCATTCAGTGGGCAGATGGCAGTGGGCTAGCTGCTCCGTCAGGGCCCTTCTGCACAGGCATTTTTGATACCCTAAACTCCAGTCTCACAGAACTGGGACCAGATGTCACCTCCACCTCCTGTAGCCTGCTGAGCTGCTGAGACTTTTAAATGATCCCCGTTAAGTGTCAGATTACCTAGTACCAAGCCTGACAGAGAATACTCATTTGCTAAGAGGGAGTTTTCTTGTTTTGCCATTTTTTAAGAGGAAAAAACATACACAACTTTTTTTTTTTTCCATGAAAATCTGTGCCTGGGATATGGGAAGAGAATGGTTACTAAGGTACATGATGTTTTGGTTGTTATACATTCGTGGTTCTAATGCAAATCCCCCTCCGTCTGCACCCTCCCTCTTCTTTCTCTTACATCCTCAGCCTCTTCCACTTGACTGACACCTGCCGCTTTACCTGTGAAGAAGGTCAAGACTTTCCTACCATAAAGATCCCTTCTTTTTTTTTTTGGCCACATTGCACAGCATGTGGGATCTTTACTGCCCAACCAGGGATTGAACCTGTGTCTCCTGCAGTGGAAGTGAGGAGTCTTAACCCCTGTACAACTAGGGAAGTCCCAAGGACCCTTCTTAATTCTTCTCCACATCCAGTCGGGCTTCTTCCATCAAGTGACCCCCAAACAGGACTCCTCTTGGGCCTCTGACTCCCATTGCTGTTCTGGCCACTGCAACCTGGCTTCCATTTCAGCTCTTTCATTTTCTGCTCCTGCTAATGTCAACTCTGATCTCCTAACTGCCTCCTGATTGCCACCTTGAATGGAAAGTTCAGTCCTTTTTAAATTAATTAATTAATTTTTAGTTATTTTTTTCTGTTTATTTTCATTAGTTGGAGGCTAATCAACTTACAACATTGCAGTGGTTTTTGCCATACATTGAAATGAATTAGCCATGGATTTACATGTATTCCCCATCCCGTTCTCCCCTCCCACCTCCCTCTCCACCCGATCCCTCTGGTTCCTCCCAGTGCACCAGGCCCGAGGAAAGTTCAGTCCTTATCTAATTTGCTGACATCGAAACTCCTCCAGTTCTCTCTCTGAAGCCCCACCTCCTCTGGGATGTTGGGACACTGCTCTGTGCTGGCCTCTCCTATCCATCTAACGATGTCTTCTCATATTTCTCCCCTCCTTTTCTACCCACATATTGATAACAGAGTCTTCCCCATTCTTCAAAACCCAACTCCAATCTACTTCTTCCAAAAACCCAAATCCCATGTCTGTACTTACTGAAGGTCACAGTTTGCTAAGACTCAGTTTCTCCATCTGTGAGATGGCGATCCTATGAGAACTGACTTCAGAGGACCACGTGAGGATTCAACATAAGGAACTTAGCACAGCGCCTGCCATGTGTGGAGGTCTTCATGCATGTTGGTTATTAGAAGTACTGTTTCCAGATGGAATCAGCATCTCCATCTCACTGGGATTTATGAATGACTGTCTCTGTCTGGATTAAGAGATCCTGAGGTGGTTGGGGAGGTGAGGAATTACTCATCTGTTGATTCCTTCCCAGCCGCTGTTGTGTCTCCTGTGCCTGATACTGCTTGCACTCATGGTGACAAATTGTGTGTCGTTCAGTATATTTAGTTTGTGCATTTCAGTCCCATTCACCAAAGCCACACACAGCTACCTATAGTGTATCAGGTGTTGTGCTAGCCCCGGAGATGCACGAGAGAGGCAGACTCAGTCCTCTCCCCCGAGGAGCTCTAAGTTGGGCGAGAATGAGCTTGGGTACGAACCACTATATCTCCACACCGACTTTGAGATGTGTGCTTGATGACGCCAGTGTGGCTGGGCTGGTGAACATTGGTGGGTTGAATGGGTGGTTCAGGGGGTGGACATAGTCACACCAGTCGGTGCTGTGATGGCCTGAATCCTGAAGCTGACTCTGCTCTTTGGGCACCAGTAAGGTTTCCAGGTTCACTTTGTGTCCTGCCTGGCAGCCCCTGCTTCTTCCTGGGCATGAGGCTTCTATCACCGACCACACACCCCTCCTGGGTTTGCTCTCCTAGGAAGCTTGGAGAACATAAGCCCAACAGTCTCTTTCCTAAGCAACAGAAGAGAGTTTAGACTCGGTGACCTCTGGAGTCCCTCCTGACCTTGAAACTGTGATGGGATAAAAGTGGCCCAGAAACAAAGGTCTGAGTTTCAGCGGCAGCATTCATGCTAACCTGCCTGGCTCATTAGGGTTAATCAGTAAACGGGTTGCTAAGACAATATTTGAGAGGTGGATTCTAGTAGATTAAGGTGGAGGTGGGTGGAAGAAAGTGTACTTTAAAGACAACAGTTGTTGCAGGGCCATATAAAACAAGCCTGGCACAAGTACCACCTTTTCCTGAAAGTCTTTTATGCTCTGTGGGCCCTCAGCTCATACAGCACACTGGCCTTTAGAAAATATTCTGGACTTAGACCATGATGAACCTCTGACCTACATGGTTTCTCTCGCCTCTTAAAATGTGTGTTTGCTTTGTAGCCCCCAAGGAGATTAGGAGACATTTTTGGGAAATGCCCCATTTCCCATAGTACCTGGTTTTAATCTGGAGACAGAGTACGTGTTTCATGAGAACTTGATTGATAGCACGAAAGCAAAAGTGTCCAAGGACTTAGGAAGTTTTCTGTGCTGGGCAGGCAGGGCATACTGGAGGTTCTCTCTCCTCGGTCCAAGTCCCTGAGAAGGACCTCAGAGACGACCTGGGCTAGAGTTTGGTGATCATAGTGTGGCTTTGCTCCAAACCTGGGAGCCACGAAATTCATTGCTGAGGTGAGCCAAATACTTTCATGGTTGGTTTCCAGGAAGAATCAACCAAGTACAAAAGGTGAGGTGACAATCTTTCTTTGGGGTGCAGGAGAGGCCAGTTTCCCCTTCCTCTGGGGCAGCAAATATTTTATGTCCCGAACTCTGATTCCCTCTTTGAGCTCAGGTCCCACAGTCTTCTTGCAGGTTGATAACGGCTGTGGGAGTGGTGGATGCATAGTTTTCCAAAACTTCATGCAAATTTATGGTGTATACTTTTTCTGGAAAATGACCCCATTGCTTCAAACACCTTTAAGCTCCTCAAAATGCAAAGATAACACTACTCCACATTTCTGTTGTAGAGACTTTTCTGAGAATGATTTATATAGGGATATGCATAGATACCACAAGAGAGGGTAGGGATGAGTAAGCCTTTGGGCTTGGGGTTTCAAGCTCAAAGGTGAAGCTCAATTTTTTTTTTTTTTAAAGACTTCATCTTTTAAACTTGTTTTTGGTTCACAGCAAAATTGAGAGGAAGATACAGAAATTTCCCTGACCCTGCATGCATGCATAGCCTACTCCATTATCAAGATCCCCCATCAGAATAGTACATTTATTATGATGAGCATACATCGAACATCATTAAGACACAAAGTCCACAGTTTACGTTAGTGTTCACCCTTAGCATTGTACATCCTATGGGTTTGGACAAATGTCTATATATCCACCTTAAAGTATACAGAGTATTTTCACTGCCCTAAAAGTTTCTGTGCTCTGCCTATTCGTTCCTCCCTCCCAGCCAACCTCTGGTAACCACTGATTTTTTACTGTCTCTGTGGTTGGTTGGTTTAGTTGCTAAGTTGTGTTTGACTTGCGACCCCATGGATTGTAGCCCACCAGGCTCCTCTGTCCATGGGATTCTGCAGGCAGGATTACTGGAGTGGGTTGCCATTTCCTTCTCCATAGGTTGCTTTGTTTTACGTTTTCCACAATGACACACAGTTGGGATCATAAAATATGCAGGCTTTTCAGATTGGCTTCTCTTAATAATATGCATTAAAGTTTCCTCCATACCTTTTCCTGGCTTGTTAGCTCATTTCTCTTTACCACTGACTAACACTCCATTTGCACCATGGTTAATCTATTTACCTTAGAAGGACATCTTTTTTGCTTCCAAGTTGTGGCAGTTATGAACAAAGCTGCTATACACAGCCACATGCATGTTTTTCTGTGTCATAGAATTTCAAATTCCTTGTATAAATACCAAGGAGAAAGATTGCTGGATCATAGGATAAGAGAGTGATTAGTTTTGTAAGAAATTGCCAAATTGTCTTCCAAAGCGGCTGTCCCATTTTGCATTCGCACCAGCAATGAATGAGAGTTCTTGTTGGTCTACATCCTTGCAGCATTTGGGGCTGTCAGTGTTCTGGACTTTGACCATTCTCATAGTCAAATAGTGTGGTGGTAGCTCACTGTCATTCTAATTTGTATTTTCCTGTTGGTGTATGAGGTGGAACATCTTTTCATGTGCTTACTTGCCATGTATTCCTTGGTGATGTATCTGCTAAGGTATTTGGCCCAGTTTTTAACCAGGTTGCTTGACTTCTTATTATTGAGTTTTTAAGAGATCTTTGTGTATTTTGGATAACAATCCTTTATCAGATATGTCTTTTGGAAATATTTCCTTCCAGCCTGTAGTTTGTCTTTTCTTTCTCTTGACAATGTCTTTTTCAGAGCAGAACCTTTCATTTTAATGAAGTCCAGATTAAGAACTTTCTCTTAGATTATGCTTTTGATTTCATATCAAAAAGTTACCACTGTACCAAACTCATCAAAGTTTTCTCCTATGTTATCTTTCTAGGAGTTTTACAAATTTGTGTTTTACATTTAGGTCTATGATTCATTTTGAGTTAACTTTTGTTAAGAGTATGAGGTCTGGGTCTGATTCATTGTTTTGTGTGTGGATGTCTAGTTGGTTCAGCACCATTTGTTGGAAAGACTATCTCTTCTCCATTTTATTGTCTTTACAATCTTGACCTTTTTAGCAGCAAACTTGTTCATGCGTGTAGTTGAGGTCCTGACACTAATGCTCATTGAGCATTTAATACAACCTAGGTACTGGTCAAGGCTATGGTTTTTCCAGTGGTCATGTGTTGGAGAAGACTCTTGAGAGTCCCTTGGACTGCAAGGAGATCCAACCAGTCCATCCTAAAGGAGATCAGTCCTGGGTGTTCATTGGAAGGACTGCTGCTGAAGCTGAAACTGCAATACTTTGGTCACCTGATGTGAAGAGTTGACTCGTTGGAAAAGACCCTGATGCTGGGAGGGATTGGGAGCAGGAGGAGAAGGGGACGACAGAGGATGAAATGGCTGGAGGGCATCACCGACTCGATGGACATGAGTTTGAGTAAACTCCGGGAGTTTGTGATGGACAGGGAGGCCTGGCATGCTGAGATTCATGGGGTCGCAAAGAGTCGGAGACGACTGAGTGACTGAACTGAACTGAACTGACTGAAGTACTGCTTTAATTGCTTTATACACATTTTATCAGGGACTCCTCACAACCACGTCATAAACTGCCATGATTACCCCCAATTTACAGATAGAGAAACTGAGGTTCTAGGATTCAAACAGGCAGTCCAATTCTTAGTGATGCTGTGCTTTTCTTCCAAGTGTCCAGGCTTCCAATAAGAAACTCCGAAAGGGTTGTAATGGTAACTTTGATCTTACTGGTCTCTGGACATTGAGCCCTTTCATGTCACTTCTGGGTGAGCAGGCTTTCTCTTGCCCCCTGGTAAATAAGGTGAGGAGGCTGGAGGAAAACCTGCAGACATGCACACTTCTGTTGAGTCCTGGGGCACCTCTGTCAGGCACATAGTGTGAAACGAATAATGACAGAGAATCAATGTCTAGTGACCTCCTGACTTACTTCCCCCTTATTGTGTAATCTTCCCAGGCAAGATAATATTTTTGGTATCAAAGCAAATTGGAAATCAGAAAATGTGAACATGGTCAAAACTTTCACAAGAAAAAAAAATTAAAACTTCACACACACAGAAAAAGGGCTTCCCTGGTGGTCCAGTGGTTAAGACTTTGCACTCCCAAAGTGGGGGGCCTGCGTTTGATCCCTGGTTGAGGAAGCTCTGCATGCCATGTGGTGCAGCCAGCCAAACAAACAAACAAACAGGAAGTGTGGTAGAACCGGAAATACAATTTAGCTAGTGGCCTAGTCCTTCCAAATGAAAGCTTCATTTTTCATTAAAGATAGACTATTTGAGGGAATTCCCTGGTGGCCCAGTGGTTAGGACTCTGTCCTTCCACTGCAGGGGGCATGGGTTCAATCCGTGGTTGAGGAATTAAGATCCCCCAAGATGTGTGGTGAGGCTGAAATGAAAAGATTATTTGAAACGTACTCTTATTTGAGATAATGAGTTGAGAGATCCCTCCTACACACACGCTCTGCAACCTACACTCTTCCAGCCACACAAACAAAGGAACCCAGAACTCCAGGACACCCGGACATCACAACAGGGAGACAACCTGAAGCCTTGGCAGAGTAAGCAAAGAGCCTCCTAATCTATCTAATACGCTTTGGGGCTTAGGCAAATGTCTGCTCTGGTGAAGACAGTCTGGCTCCAACTGAAGCAAACACGCCCTGGTGTCAACACTGCCCTCCAGGCCACGGACAGCAGTAGAATGCATCAAGTCCTGCAGACCCAAAGGGTGGACTTTCGTCTGCAATCCAGTCAGAGCAGTAGGGCTGAGGGTTGAGTTGGTGGGGGGCTCAAGCTGACCCTGAGCTGATGCCGTTCTGGAGTCCAAGGCCCCGAGGCTTTGTGTCCTGGCCAGGGATGTCGTCACAGAACTGGAAATACTTTCCCACTCTGCCTGGATTTTTTTCACTTCCCCCTCCCCACCACCCCCCAAATCCTAAAAACTGAATCATTCTCACAGAGTCCTCTGTGGATCTGAAAGCATGCAAGAATTTGGTTCAGTCTCCTATTGCTTGCCTAACTTCTAGCTTCTACATTTGGCCCAATGGGATAACAAGATTAAAAGCAGACTGGAGACTTCCCTGGTGGTCCAGTGGTTAAGGCTCTGCGCTTCCAAGGCAGGTGGCAAGCGTTCCATCCCTGACTGGGGAACTAAGATCCCACATGCTCGTGGGGTGAAGTCAAAAGAGTATTTTTCAAAAAAGCAGACTGGATGACAGCAAAATGACTAAGCCATTTCTCACAAAAGACAATTTAAAAAATTTCTTTTAGGCATTGCTTGAAATAATTGTTATGATGAAGTATATTTTGAATTGTGTATTATCCACTGCTTAGAAAAACAGAGGTCATTAGCATGTGACAGAAGGTAGAATACACGTGTGTGGAATACGTGGTCTTTCTTTCCCCTTTGTAAACTCTGTGACCCACCCCAGTGTGCTCAGGTCATCATCCACGTCATCCTCACAGGTGAGTGGCATTATTTCACAGACAGGAATCTGAGAGACTGTACCTTGCAGCGGTCCCAAACCAGTTAGCTACGAATGGAGACTCACTATCAGATGTGCCGTTGCATCTTGCTTTCTTCCTAACACACAACCCTGCTTTAGTGCATGCTCATACAGACGGCTGCTTTTCTTTTTTTATAGTTTTAATTCATTTGCTCATTTTTTTTTTGCTTTGGTTGAGCCATGTGGCATGTGGATTCCATGACCAGGGTTCAAACCCATGCACCCTACATTGGAAGCATGGAGTCTTAACTACTGGACCACCAGGGAAGTCTCCTGCTTGCTTTTCTGGCTGTTTCCTAGAACTCTTCACACCCTAGAAAAGTCAAAGCCTTGTCCTCTTGTAGTTGACAGTGGCAGAGCCTTCACTTGTCACTGAATTTCCACGGGGGGAAGGGTGGAATGGCGGGAGAGGGATGGGCAGGAGAGCCTTATTTGCCACAGTGAATGCCACCCCCCTCCCTCCTCAATAGTCTTCGACTAGCCAAGAGTGAAGTGGCCTATAGGTCATTCCTGACTTGTAAGCCAGGAACTTAAATAGTGGAAAAGAATTATGTGATTCAATTATACTATTCAGTTAAACGTAAGTAATTACAGTCATCTTCATTCTTTGTAATCTTCTTAACCTCGTGGTATTTCCTGACTCTGACATACTTTGGTGTGATTATATCTATCAGCTGGGATGATGACTAATTCCTCTGAGCTATTTTCTGTCTGTTCTTATTTGTGATGGAGAACTATCTCTTTGTAAATCTGCACCGAAAAGATCAATTATTAGTATTACTTTTATAGATGTAGCTTAACACTGTATGTGGGACAAAGTTATGCCCAATAAATAAATGGTGGGTATAATCATTAAGAATCTAGGTTTGCTTGGGAACTGCTGGGCAGGTGATTTTTGAAGCCCTCCAGTCACATAATAACTTGGGAAATCTGGGAAGCTTTTCAGGAGTGATCACATCAGAAACCCAAGGGAAAGCAGTCAGAGGAATGGTTTAGTGTAGCATTGTTTTATTTATCCCTTTCATTTCTTTAATTCTTCCATGAAAAAGACAGATGAAGACTTCCCTAAATTAACATGCACTTTGAAAATAACCATGTGAGTGCTTAGTCACTCAGTTGTGTCCGACTGTTTGTGACCTTTTGTACTGTAGCCTGCCAGGTTCTTCTGTTCATGAGATTTTTCAGGCAAGAATACTGGAGTGGGTTGCCATTTCCTTATCCACACTTTGGAATAATAATATGAACATACTCAACGGACATGAATTTTAGCAAACTCTAGAAGATGGTGAAGGGCAGGGAAGCCTGGCATTCTGCAGTCCATGGGATCACAAAGAGTCAGATGCGACTTAGCAACTGAAAAATAACAACTTGCTTGATAAGGAGAAGCTGTGACTGTCTTCCTCTCATTGTCTGATATTGATAAAACATTCCCTGGAGGACCATTCTAAGCTGGCCCGGTCTTGTCCAACTCCTCTCGGCTTCAGATTTAAAGACCTTTAAAGACCAGATACCCGCCCCACCCACTTGGTCCTAAGTCTTCAGGACCAAACTTAGGAAATTAAACATCCAGTTCTTATGAGCAGTGGGGGAGTGGAGTCAGTCTTGAGTGGCTAATGAGCACTCAGTGATACACCCTGACTCCCATTATGTTTGTCCAGTTTCTGGTTTAGGCTTCATCTCCCTCATCTTGAAACTACCTCAAGATTCCTTCAGTTGGGCTCCTTCTGTCAAAACAGACAACATCAGGCCAGGACAAGCCTGAACAGTTGCATTTTAAGGGCAGGGCAGTGGAAACAATTCCCCCCAGTGTGCAAAAAATAAGAGTGTACAACTTCCAAGTTCTAAGCAATTGACTTCTAATAATGTATGAGTGAAATGAGCATACTTTTATTATTGTCCTTTAATATAGTTTCCCCCTCAGTCTCTCCGATCAAGAAGCTTCCATAAGCCTCTTCTCCTTATCCATCAAAGGGCAGACAGAATGAAAACCACAATCACAGAAAACTAACCAAACCAATCACATGGACCATAGTCTTGTACAGATCAATGAAACTATAAGCCATACCGTGTAGGGCCACCCATGACAGATAGGTCATGGCAGAGAGTTTGGACAAAATGTGGTCCACTGGAGAAGGGAATGGCAAACCACTTCTGTATTCTTGCCTTGAGAACCCCACAAACAGTATGAAAAGGCAAAAAGGTATGACACTGAAAGATGAACTCCCCAGGTTGGTAGGTAACCAACTGGAGATCAGTGGAGAAATAATTTCAGAAAGAATGAAGAGATGGAGCCAAAGGAAAAACAACACCCAGTTGCAGATGTGAGGGGTGATGGAATTAAAGTCTGATGATGTAAAGAGCAATATTTCATAGGAACCTGGAATGTTAGACCCATGAATCAAGGTAAGTAGAAAGTGGTCAAACAGGGGATGGCAAGGGTGAACATCGACATTTGAGGAATCAGTGACTAAAATGGACTGGAATGGGTGAATTTAACTCAGATGACCATTATATCTACTACTGTGGGCAAGAATCCCTTAGAAGGAATGAAGTAGCCATCATAGTCAACAAAAGAGTCTGAAAGGCAGTACCTGGATGCAGTCTCAAAAACAACAATGATCTCTGTTTGTTTCCAAGGCAAACCATTCAATATTACAGTAATCCAAGTCTATACCCCAACCAGTAATGCTGAAGAGGCTGAAGTTGAATGGTTCTATGATGACCTACAAGACCTTCTAGAACTAACACTCAAAAAACATGTCCTTTTCATTATAGGGGACTGGAATGCAAAAGTAGGAAGTCAAGAAACACCTGGAGTATCAGGCAAATTTGGCCTTGGAATACGGAATGAAGCAGGGCAAAGGCTGAGTTTTGCTAAGAGAATGTGCTGGTCATAGCAAACACCTTCTTCCAACAACACAAGAAAAGACTCTACACATGGACATCACCAGATGGTCAATACCAAAATCAGATTGATTATATTCTTTGCAGCCAAAGATGGAGAAGCTCTATACAGTCAGCAAAAACAAGACTGGGAGCTGACTGTGGCTCAGATCACAAACTCCTTATTGCCAAATTCAGAAAAATTGAAGAAAGTAGGGAAAACCACTAGACCATTCAGGTATGACCTAAATCAAATCCCTTATGATTATACAGTGGAAAGGACAAATAGATTCAAGTGATTAGATCTGATAGACAGAGTGCCTGAAGAACTATGGACAGAGGTTCATGACATTGTACAGGAGACAGGGATCAAGACCACCCCCAAGAAAAGAAATGCAAAAAGGCAAAATGGTTGTCTGACAAAGTCTTACAAACATTTGAGAAAAGAAGAGAAGCTGAAGGCAAAGGAGAAAAGGAAATATATACCCATTTGAATGCAGTTCCAAAGAATAGCAAGGAGAGATAAGAAAGCCTTCCTTAGTGATCTATGCAAAGAAATGGAGGAAAACAATAGAATGGGAAAGACTAGAGATCTCTTCAAGAAAATCAGAGATACCAAGGGAATATTTCATGCAAAGCTGGGCACAATAAAGGACAGAAATGGTGTGGGCCTAACAGAACAGAAGATATTAAGAAGAGGTGGCAAGAACACACAGAAAAGCTATACAAAAAAGATCTTCATGATCCAGATAACCATGATGGTTTGATCACTTACCTAGAGCTAGACATCCTGGAATGTGAAGTCAAGTGGGCCTTTAGGATCCATCACTACGAACAAAGCTAGTTGAGGTGATGGAATTCCACCTGACATATTTCAAATCCTAAAAGATGATGCTGTGAAAGTGCTACACTCAATATGCCAGCCAATTTGGAAAACTCAGCAGTGGTCACAGGACTGGAAAATGTCAGTTTTCATTCCAATCCCAAAGAAAGGCAATGTCAAAGAATGCTCAAACTACCACACAATTGCACTCATCTCACACGCTAGCAATGTGATGCTCAAAATTCTCCAAGCCAGGCTTCAACGGTACATGAACTATGAACGTCCAGATATTCAAGCTGCATTGAGAAAAGGCAGAAGAACCAGAGATCAAATCGCCAACATCTGTTTGATCATCAAAAAAGCAAGAGAGTTCCAGAAAAACATCTACTTCTGCTTTATTGACTATGCCAAAGCCTTTGACTGTGTGGATCACAACAAACTGTAGAAAATTCTTAAAGAGATGGGAATACCAGACCACCATACCTGTGTCCTGAGAAATCTGTATGCAGGTCAAGAAGCAACAGTGAGAACTGGATGTGGAACAACAGACTGGTTCCAAATCAGGAAAGGAGTATGTCAAGGCTGTATGTTGTCACCTTGCTTATTTAACTTGTATGCAGGGTACATCATGAGAAATGCTGGTCTGGATGAAGCACAAGCTGGAATCAAGATTACTGGGAGAAATATCGATAACCTCAGAAATGCAGATGACACCACCCTTATGGCAGAAAGCAAAGAACTAAAGAGCCTCTTGATGAAAGTGAAAGAGGAGAGTGAAAAAGTTGGCTTAAAACTCAACATTCAAAAAACGAAGATCATGGCCTCCAGTCCCATCACTTCATGGCAGATAGATGGAGAAACAGTGGAAACAGTGAGAGACTTTATTTTTTGGGCTCAAAAATCACTGTAGATGGTGACTGCAGCCATGAAATGAAAAGACACTTGCTTCTTGAAAGAAAAGCTATGACCAACCTAGACAGCATATTAAAAGGCAGAGACATTACTCTGCCAACAAAGGTCCATCTAGTCAAAGTTATGTTTTTTCCGGTAGTCATGTATGGATGTGAGAGTTGGACCATAAAGAAAACGGAGTACTGAAGAATTGATGCTTTTGAACTATGGTGTTGGAGAAGACTCTTGAGAGTCCCTTGGACTGCAAGGAGATCCAACCAGTCCCTCCTAAAGGAAATCAGTCCTGAATATTCATTGGAAGGACTGATGCTGATGCTGAAACTCTAATCCTTTGGCTACCTGATGAGAAGAACTGACTCATTTGAAAAGACCTTGATGCTAGGAAAGATTGAAGGCGGGAGGAAAAGGTGACAACAGAGGATGAGATGGTTGGATGGCATCACCGACTCAATGGACATGAGTTTGAGTCAACTCCGGGAGTTGGTGATGGACAGGGAGGCCTGGCCTATGCTCAGTCCATGGGGTTGCAAAGAGTTGGACATGACTGAGCAGCTGAACTGCACTGAACATTTGTAATTTAATACAGTTATAATACATATTTGAATGCAATTGTAGTATTGGGTTGCCCAAAAAGTTTGTTTTATTTTCCATGCCTGCTTAGTCCGCTAAGTTGTTTCTGACTCTTGGCGACCCCCTGGACTGTAGCCTGCCAAGCTCTTCTGTCCATGGGTTTTCCCCAGCAAGAATACTGGAATGGGTTGCCATCCTTCTCCATTCCCCCCAACTCCCATAAAATCTTACATATTTTATTATCATCCTTTACATTTCATGAAAACATGGAAATTAATTCTGAGGACTGCTATACAGTAGTCCTGCAAGGGAGGAAGAGGTTGGTGTGTTTCCTAAGTTTGTAACAATTTAGAATTATTTGAGCTAGCTCAGGGCACAAGTTAGTGTCTCCAGCCCCTTTGGGACCAGATATTCCTTCATTTAAAGAAGAGATTCAAAATAAAAATGATGGCACAGTGATTATCAGCACAAAGAAACAATCACTTGGAGCTTTGCCTTGTGTCTAAAATTTGAAACAGTGGAACAGACTGTGAATGGCAAGATTCATTACTGGAACAGATCACTATGTATGTATAAGCTTTTTCTTCTTTTTCAAAAAATACAGTAATGCAAATTGAAAAGTATTATCACATTAGCTTTTCCCTTTTATATATTTGCAGTGTTGTATTATTTACTATTATTATTATTTTTTACAGGCACAATTATACACAGGCAGTTCAGTTAAAAAAACACTTTCACTGTCTTTGTTTCCTTTCTGGCCATGATTCTTCTCCGGCTTACTTCATGACT
Source organism: Odocoileus virginianus (assembly GCF_023699985.2). Taxonomy (NCBI): domain Eukaryota; kingdom Metazoa; phylum Chordata; class Mammalia; order Artiodactyla; family Cervidae; genus Odocoileus; species Odocoileus virginianus. The sequence goes on along the minus strand of NC_069687.1, from coordinate 60,975,422 downwards.
TACTAAGAATGATTTTGTCTTTTTAAATCTTATTGTGATAACTTAAAACTTTTTATTGTTATAGTTTACATACCATACAATTTATTTGCTTTACTCTCGCAATTCAACCATTTTGGTATATTTACAGAGTTGTGTGTGCATGAGTGCTAAGTCACTTCAGATATGTCTGACTCTTTGCAACCCCATGGCCTGTACTTCTGTCTATGGATTCTCCAGGCAAGGATACTGGAGAGGGTTGCCACACCCTCCTCTTCCCAACAGAGGGATCGAATGTGTGTCTTCTGGGCCTCCTGTATTGCAGGCAGATTCTTTACTGCTGAGCCACTGGGGAATCCCAAAGTTGTGCAACTATTATCAAAGGCATCAGGGTTGATTTATTTATTTATTTTTGGCTGTGCAGTATGTGGGATCTTAGTTCCCTGACCAGGGATCAAACCGGTGCCCCTTGCATTAGAAGCTCAGAGTCTTAACCACTGGACAACCAGGGAAATTCCAAGTATAATTTTGTTGTCTTGAAGAGAGGGAGTGAAAGTCACTCAGTCATGTTGACTCTTTGCAATCCCATGGACTGCACAGTCCATGGAATTCTCCAGGCCGGAATACTGGAGTGGGTAGCCGTTCCCTTCTCCAGGGGATCTTCCTAACCCAGGGATCAAACCCAGGTCTCCTGCACTGCAGGTGGATTCTTTACCAGCTGAGCCACAAGGGAAGCCCTTTGAAGCGAGGGAAGGTGTTAGAAATGATTCACTCCATATACCAAGTACTCCAGGTATGGCCCTGAGCCTGAGTTCACAGTGCTTGCTGAATACAAGATTTGGACTATGCACCATTTTTCTCCAAAGGGAACCATTCCATCATCCGTCTTTCTTAGTCCTTTTATTTTCGGCTTATTCTCTGCTGAGATAGCAGCATGCCTTGCATCAAACCTACCAAGGTTTGAACGCCTGAGATGTCAATGACCACATCTCCCTCATAGCAAACACCCAGATGAAAAGAAAATTCCAGTTCATCATCTAGATCTTCTGTTTACTCAAGGGCAGACATCTGGTTGATTGAATGCTTTTATCAGTGTAGTGCTATGGTCAGTGTCACCCCAGGATCCTTTTATCTTTCAAGTACATCAAGGGCTAGCAGTCACGCAGGTGTCATCCTTATCAATAGATAAGAAAGGGCTATGTTGCAAAAATGGGTTTCAGTACTGAAAGGGGAGCTGAGCAGCCATGATTATAAAATCCTATTTGAGCTCTGTTTTTAAACTGCTGGTTTCAGTGATAACTTGATGACAAGTGGGGCCTCATGTGCCCGGGTCTCTGGGTGGTTTAAAGAAATAACTGTGTAACTGAAAAAAAAATGTAACTAATAGTGACTTTATTTCTAACTTGTGTCGAGAGAAACCACAAAAAGACAGAGGAAAATACACCCTTAATTTATGCCAAGTTATCTTCAACATCTTGTCTTCCCATTCCAAGAGGACTTTGGAGAAAGGAGTGGTCCTCTTCCTTCTCTCTTTTGCAGTCTTGATTCTTAACCCCCAAAATAACCCCAAACACCAACAAGCAAAAGCTCTCCTATACTCAGTGGGTCCAGCCCCTCCCTTCCCTGCTTTATTTCCTGTATCCTCCCTTTCTGTCTCCTCTCTGGCTCTCCATCTGATTCCCTCATCCTTTATTTTATTAATTTATTTTTAATTGGAGGGTAATTGCTTTACAATGTTGTGTTAGTTTCTGCTGTTCAACAAAGTGAATCAGCTTTCAGTTCAGTTCAGTTCTGTTCAGTTCAGTTCAGCCACTCAGTATTGTCTGACTCTCTGTGACCCCAAGGACTGCAGCACACCAGGCCTCCCTGTTCATCACCAATTCCTGGAGTTGACTCAAACTCATGTCATTGAGCCTGTGATGTCATCCAACCATCTCATCCTCTGTTGTCCCCTTTTCCTCCCGCCTTTAATCTTTCCCAGCATCAGGGTCTTTTCCAATGAATCAGTTCTTCCCATTAGATGGCCAAAGGATTGGAATTTCGGCATCAACATCAGTCCCTCCAGTGAACACCCAGGACTGATTTCATTTAGGATGGACTAGTCAGATCTCCTTGCAGTCCAAGGGACTCTCAAGAGTCTACTCCAACACCATAGTTCAAAAGCATCAATTCTTTGGCGCTCAGCTTTCTTTATGGTCCAACTCTCATATCCATACATGACTACTGGAAAAACCATAGCTTTGACTAGATGGACCTTTGTTGGCAAAGTAATGTCTTTGCTTTTTAATATGCTGTCTAAGTTGGTCACAACTTTTCTTCCAAGAAGCAAGTGTCTTTTCATTTCACGGCTGCAGTCACCATCTACAGTGATTTTGGAGCCCCCCAAAAATAAGGTCTCTCACTGTTTCCATTGTTTCCCCATCTATCTGCCATGAAGTGATGGGACCAGATGCCATGATCTTTGTTTTCTGATGTTGTTTTAAGCCAACTTTTTCACTCTCCTCTTTCACTTTCATCAAAAGGCTCTTTAGTTCTCCTTTGCTTTCTGCCATAAGGGTGGTGTCATCTGCATTTCTGAGGTTATTGATATTTCTCCCAGTAATCTTGATTCCAGCTTGTGCTTCATCCAGTCTAACATTTCTCATGATGTACCCTGCATATAAGTCAAATAAGCAGGGTGACAACATACAGCCTTGACATACTCCTTTCCTGATTTGGAACCAGTCTGTTGTTCCACATTCAGTTCTCACTGTTGCTTCTTGACCTGCATACAGATTTCTCAGGACACAGGTATGGTGGTCTGGTATTTCCATCTCTTTAAGAATTTTTACAGTTTGTTGTGATCCACACAGTCAAAGGCTTTGGCATAGTCAATAAAGCAGAAGTAGATGTTTTTCTGGAACTCTCTTGCTTTTTTGATGATCGAACAGATGTTGGCAATTTGATCTCTGGTTCTTCTGCCTTTTCTCAATGCAGCTTGAATATCTGGACATTCATGGTTCATGTACTGTTGAAGCCTGGCTTGGAGAATTTTGAGCATCTCTTTGCTAGTGTGTGAAATGAAATGAGTGCAATTGTGTGGTAGTTTGAGCATTCTTTGACATTGCCTTTCTTTGGGATTGGAATGAAAACTGACATTTTCCAGTCCTGTGACCACTGCTGAGTTTTCCAAATTGGCTGGCATATTGAATGTAGCACTTTCACAGCATCATCTTTTAGGATTTGAAATATGTCAGCTGGAATTCCATCAGTCAGCTGGAATTCCATCACCTCAACTAGCTTTGTTTGTAGTGATGGGTCCTAAGGCCCACTTGACTTCACGTTCCAGGATGTCTGGCCCTAGGTGAATGATCACATCATTGTGATTATCTGGGTCATGAACATCTTTTTTGTATGTTTTTTCTGTGTATTCTTGCCACCTTTTCTTAATATCTTCTGCTTCTGTTACATCCAAACCATTTCTGTCCTTTATTGTGCCCATCTTTGCACAAAATGTTTCCTTGGTATCTCTAATTTTCTTGAAGAGATCTCTAATCTTTCCCATTGTATTGTTTTCCTTTCTTTGCCTTGGAAATGAACAGAGGTCATGCTGTCATTTTTGAGACTGCATCCAGGTACTGCATTTCAGACTCTTTTGTTGACTATGATGGCTACTTCATTTCTTCTAAGGGATTCTTGCCCAGAGTAGTAGATATAATGGTCATCTGAGTTAAATTCACCATTCCAGTCCATTTTAGTTTGTTGATTCCCAAAATGTCGATGTTCACTCTTGTCATTGACTGTTTGACCACTTCCAATTTGCCTTGATTCATGGACGTAACATTCCAGGTTCCTATGCAATATTGTTCTTTACATCATCAGAGTTTACTACCATCGCTAGTCACGTCCATAACTGGGTGTTTGTTTTTTTTTTTTGCTTTGGCTCCATCTCTTCATTCTTTTTAGATTTATATCTCCACTGATCTCCAGTAGCGTATTGGGCACCTGCCGGCTTGGGGAGTTCACCTTTCAGTGTTGTATCTTTTGGCCTTTTCATATGTTCATGGGGTTCTCAGGGCAATAATACTGAAGTGGTTTGCCATTCCCTCCTCCAGTGGACCATGTTTTGTCAAAACTCTCCACCATGACCCATCCGTCTTGAGTGACCCTATGTGGCATGCCTCATAGTTTCATTGAGTTAGACAAGGCTGTGGTCCATGTGATCAGATTGGTTAGTTTTCTGTGATTGTGGTTTTAATTCTGTCTGCCCTCTGATGGATAAGGATAAGAGGTTTATGTAAACTTCCTGATGGGAGAGACTGACAGGGGGAAACTGGGTCTTGTTTTGATGGGTGGGGCCATGCTCAGTATAACTAAACAGCAGTGCTGGAGCGAATTTGAGGAGATACCTCACATCCAAGGGTGAAGGAGAAGCCCCAGAAAGATGGTAGGAGTGGCGGAATTGCATTCAGAATCAAACCCCATACCCACCAGAAGCTCTCAGAAGGCTCAAACTTACCTGTGCTCACCAGGACCCAGAGACTCCCCAGAGACTGAGACAGAACTGTGTTTGGGTGTCTCCTGAGGAGGTACGGGTCAGCAGTGGACTGTCACAGGGGCAGGGGCTCTGGGTGCAGCAGACCTGGGTGTGGCATAAGCCCTCTTAGAGGAGGTGGCCATTAACCCCACCATAGAGCTGGCAGAACTTACACAGGGCTGGGGAAACAGACTCCTGGAGGGCACAAAAAGAACCTGGTATGCACCAGGACCCAGGAGAAGGGAGCAGCGACCTCATAAGAGACTGACCCAGACTTGCCCGTGAGGGTCCAGGAGTCTTTGGCGGAGGCGTGGGTCAGTGGCGGCCTGCTGCAGGGCTTGGGGCCCTGACTGTAGCAGAGTGTGCCTGGGACCTTTTGATGGAGGTCAATGTTATCTTCATTAACTCTACCGTAGTTTGGCCTCAGGTCAAATAACAAGGAGGGAACCCAGCTTACCCCCCACCCCATCAACAGAATCAGCTCTATGTATACACATCTCCCCTCTCTCGTGACCTCCCTCCTGCCCCTCAAGGTCACCACAGGGCACCAAGCTGAGTTTCCTGTGCCGTACACTGGCTTCCCACTAGCTGTCTCTGTTACCCACGGCAGTGTGTGTACGTCAGTGTCCATCCCAGTTTGTCCCGCCCTCTCTTCCCCTGCTGTGTCCACAAGCTCATTCTCTACGTCTGCATCTCTATTCTTGCAATTTCTCTCATTCTGCACCAAAGCACAGAGACCAGGGCTGGAGGAGCAAAACCCCACTTCTTTTTAGACTCTGAGGAAAGAAAGGAATGCTGTAAACACAGACGCTGGTGGCTTTATCTCCTACAGCTTCCTAGCTGTGCCGTTGTAGGAATGACACCCCTTTGACTGTCATCCCGGATATACTGCTATGCAAACGGTGTATTTACTTTTTGTCCCTTTCTGTTTTGTAACGCACCCAAGGGAAAAGCTGGAATTTGGACATGTCGCACTGATCAGAAACCATCAAAAGGCACAGGGAACCGTAAGACTGGAGATGGATGGTGAACTGAGAGGCCTTAGCAAGTCATTTGACTCAAGGCTAACTCAGCCCCTAGTTCTCCCCACTTAATGGTTGCTCAGAGGCCTGTGTAAAGTTGTTCACTGGCCTCGGCCCAGTCATTGGTGGCCAACTGTCCGTGACCAACGGCCCCAGTGTCTGCCTGGGAGGCGCCGGCACTGATGTGTGTGCTCCGTGTTCCTCTCCTGATAATGAGCTCAGGTGTTGCACAGGGGAGAAGTTCGGGAGAAAAAAAGGACATTTTAAAATGTGAAATTACTGTTTGCTAGTGCTTCGTTTTTGCCCCAGGGGACCAGAAAAACAAGCTCAACCTGTGTCAGACTCCAAGAAGCGTGTGAAGCTGCATGTTGACGGCTCAGGCCGTGTGCAATCAGTGGCCAGGAACAGGGCTTTTACAGGTTGTTGTTGGTTCCGAGGGAAAGTGACATTTTCATGGCCTCTCGATTGCTCTGAGCTGGAGAATGTTTCGGACACGCTGAGGAAGTCTACGCCAGCACTTTCCACAAGGCTAATCTTTCCAAAAGTGTGTTCAGTGTCATGTCTGGAGACGTTTAATCTTAGTGGCTATGATGGCTTTTTGATCAGTGAACTTTTTCTTTTGTCCTTTTCTCCAATTTCACAAGACAGTTTACTAGTTCACTTCCTAGTGGCCATCCCCTCTGTCAAATGCAGTTTCAGATGACTGGCGTTTTGTCTTGATCAAAGCTAAGGAGAATTTTATGTTTGCTCTGTTTCCTGGTTGCAAGGCAAGGGGGTAATTTTTAGGAGATAACAAGAGAAGTCCCCAGAGATCCAATTCTTTACTGATTTGGAGACCAAGAACTGAGCTGTGTGGACCTCAGGAAGTCCCAATGCAGAAACTATTAGGTATCTTTTTTTTTGGCTGGGGGAGGGGTGGTGGGGGGTGGGGTGGAGGGTGGGGCGGGCTGCAAAGCTTGTGGGATTTTAGTTTCCTGACCAGGGATGGAATCTGAGCTCTTGCTGTGAGAGAACAGAGTTCTAACTGCTAGACCACCAGGGAATTCCTCCAGTGCAGAAATTACTAAAGGAATAAGAATTTGAGTGCAAAACTCAAGACAAGCCCATATAACTTCTTTTTGGAAGCAGAGCATCCCCTAGTAACACCCTTCAATAAAAGTCCAGTCAAATGCAGAGTAGATTTTCCAATCATTTCCCTGCTTTGATTTGCTCCAGAGTCAGTGACCTCTGCAAGGTCCTTCATGATCCCTGAGTTGAAGGGACCCAGACACTACAGTCTCTGTGCCTTTCTCCTCCCAAGAAAATCCCCCAGGTCAGGAATCTTTTATTTCTGACCTTTCAACCAGCTCTAGCGGGCCATGAAAACTGAAATACCATTTCTTTCAGATTCCTGGGAAGCTTCAAGTCTCATGAATCTAATTCTCTAGGGGAGTTTTACTCCCATATATTCGGGTCATCGATCCTGCAAAAACGGCCCCGAGTCCTCTCCATGAGTCCTTCTCCAGGGAAGGAGAGAGTCTGCTGAGCAGTGTGAAGGGAGACATCCCCAGATAACTCCAGTCGTCTCTGAAGCCAGGAAGCTGTCATTTCTAAGGTCTGGGAGCTTCACTAATGGGGGTATGGGCTGTCATCTTGGTGGAGAAGTTTGAAAGACTGATTAATAAAGTCCCTTGCTGCTTACTCTGAACCTTGTCGGGGAGCCCGTGGGCAATGCAAGAGTCTTAAGATCAGAAAGCTCGGAGTAGCTACCTTCCAATGTGCTTCTGATGCCATGTGTCCTGACCTTAGAATGATTGGGTTGGAAACATCATGGGTTGTGACAAATGTTTGGTGTAAACATTTAAAACAACTAGAAGCTGCCCAGGACTGATCTGCAAAACAGCAAGTGTGTGGCCCAGACGGGGGCCGTTTCTGTTCCTCTTTAAGGGTAGCTCAAGGCCTGCCCTATGTTGAAGGTCATTTCTCTAAGACGTGACTAAATGACTCATCTTGTCATTTCCAGAGACTAAGTAGTCTTTGCCAACTAGGAAATTGATATTTTACTTCAGCAATTTTCCAAGACCTTGTTTGGGAGTCAACACACCTGGATTCTAACCCTGGCACTGTTGCTAACTAGCTATCTGATCTTGGACTCAAATCTATCATGATTTCAGCATCTGTGACATGGGAACTCTTATTTCTGCTTGCCTATTCCATAGGGTTGTGGTATCACCAACAATAGTTGTTAAAATGCCTTGGAAACAATGAAAGCAATCATGCCCACTGTGTCTCTAGAATTTATTCAAACTTTTCTTGAAGTCTGCTTCAAGAAACTCCTGGGAGAATGAGTTTCAAAATTACACTACTCACTATGGAAGTGATGTTTCTTCACTCCCTGCTTTCTTTATTTTTGGGGGGAGGGGGTGGTAAGGCTTGAATTAATGCCTTTCAAATTGTGTGTGATCTTGATGTAGAATGTCTCTTCAACATTTTACTTATCAAGAAGAGTTGTCTTTGAAAATAGATGAAATTTTGCAGCTGAATAGCTGAAAAACAGGCTGATTAACATAAATGTTATAATCCAACAACGGTTAGCTCTGTATTTACAGCTCCAATCATCCTTTTATTATATTCCACAACAGGATATTGAATGAACAGTTGAGAATTTATGAAAACCTGATGTGAATTGCTCATCTTCCCTACTGCATGTTGGCCACCCTGCTGTGTGAGATGTGACTTATGCTCTCTGCTTCCATTTCATAAACAGAAGAGAGCTGGAAAATTATTCAGTAAAGATATTGTTGGTGGGAGAGCAGTGATTGGGGTTGGATCTATGCTGGGCTTGGCAAATTAATCTTTGTCTGCATGGTGGGTAGATTCAAATTTAGTACATGATTTGTGGCTCTCAACAGGTGATGGGTAATCTTTAATTTGACCAGATGGTTAAACCTAATTTTATTAAAATATATGATTCTCCTGTTCGCTTGGGTCTTTGCCACAGGTTTTTCTTTTATGCCAAACAAAATGGTCTCTTCATTGTTGAAAGGGCTGGTAAATGTCAAGAGAATTCCCCTGCTGTAAATGGCATTCTGGCTCTACAACTTCTTTTCATCCAACTGAGATAAAGTATTTCATTATATTTCCTAATATTTCCTTTAAAAATTCATATGTAAATATGTTCCTAATGCAAAAATACATTCGTGTTGTGAAATACTCAAATAATACAGGAAAATAAAAACTCTCCATGAATCAGGCTTCCATTTCCCTTTTTCTCTACTCATTTACATTTATATGTTGTAGAAAAATATATTTTGTTTTTGTTTGGTATATGTGTGTACATATTTTAACACAAACGGGGTTATATTTTTTTTAAGTAACTTGTTTTCTTTTCTCTTAGTATGTTTTAGGCATCTTTCCAAGTCACTCCATGAAGATTTATATCATTCTTTTAAACTTTTAGAGGGTATTATAAAATGTGGCTCTATAATAGTTTATTATCATTTACTCAGACTTCTTCAAATTTTTTAATTATTAAAAAGAATTCTACAATGAATATCTTTACACATGTGAAATCTGTAAGTGGAATTGTTAGATAGATGCATATAAAGAATTTTATTTTATGAAACCACATGTTTGGCATGGTGATGACTATTTACTTTGTTTGTGATAAAAGAGATTCTGGTTTCTGTTTTCACAATCATTTCCTCCTGAGCCCCCTTTGGGACTATACTTGTGTTCATCTGCACCTGAAGAATACATCAGTACTCTAAATAATTTTATCCCAGGAGCATATGGATACTTAACAGAAAAGATGCCAAACAATCTACAGATATACCCAAATGAATAGTTTCTCTGGAAACAAAGCTCTGTTGAATAAAACTACCCTGGACTTGGAGAAGGACAGAAAGTGTTTTGCTCTCCCCATCTTCTTTGGCAGAGATGGCTGAGGATGTGGGGAGGGAGGGACCATGGCAGGTAGCATATTCCTCTCAGGAGTCAACAGTCCAGGTGATGGCCGGCAGGGTTGTGGCCCCTGGCTCCTGGGAGGCATGGAGACCCTACGCAGAGTCAATTAAAAAAATTTTTTTTATTGTGGTATAATTGACATAGAACAATATATTAGTTTCAAGCGTACAACACAATGATTTGACTATTTGTACACATTTTGAAATGATTACCACGTAAGTCTAGTCTAGTCAACATTCAACACCATACATAGTTACCAATCTTTTTATTCTTGTGATGACAGCTTTTAATATTGACTCTTAGCAGTGTTTAAAAATAAAATATAATATTATTAACTATGTTACCATGCTGTACATTACATCCCCATGACATTTAAAAATTTTTTTGCTTATTTTTGGCTGTGCTGGGTCTTCTTTGCTGCTCAGGCTGTTTCCTAGTTTCGGCAAGTGGGGGTTCCTCTCTAGTTGTGGTGTGTGGGCTTTTCATTGCAGTGGCTTCTCTTGCTGTGGAGATGGGCTCTAGGGTGCCCCGACTTCAGTAGTTGTGGCTCCTGGGCTCTAGACCCCAAGCTCAGTAGGTGTGGCACACAGACATGAGAAGTCCAGTCCTTTTGACCATTATGTTTGTCCCTAAAGTAATAAACCTGAATTTGAGACTGCTGGCCAATCTCTTGTAACCTTGGGAAACAGGCCATGGAGAGTGTCCGGGATGAGGGGAGAAGGACGAATGGATTATAGATGACCAGGCTTTTCTCCTTAACCTGGAACATCGGAAGCCCTATAGCCTGAGTCTTTCCCCTGGTCTTGAAGAGAAGAATCGGGTGTCAGTGGTGGGCTCTCGTGGGGGCTGTTGACCATTCTGATGCTATAGGCTGGACTAGAAGAGTGACTCCACATTCACCTACCAGCTTGTGCTTTAGTTGCATGTGTATTTTAATTTATTTCCATTTCTTTCCACCCACTATTTTGATCCCCTTTGCCCTCTTACTGTTCTCAGAGGACCTAGATAATCACATGTGAAAAGACAGTTTCTGCAAGGCTTCTGCTCAGGAGGATGCCACACTGGGACATGGAGGCTGTAAATGACGGATGGCTGTGGGCCATTTCGAGGGCCGCGGCGCCCACTGTCCATTTGTAAAAGCTTCCTCTCCTGCCAGCTCCCTGCCAGAACCAATGTAAATCAATGTGTCAGTTTCTCGACTGAAATAACTTTTTTTTTCCTTCTGCAAAAAGAGCTTTTCAGATGGGGTTAGCCTGGCCCTCCTTGCATCCCTGGGGAGGTGTAAGAACACTGTGCCCTCCGACATTGCAGAAGGACATAATTACTCTGTCACCCTGCCACATCCCCTCCTGGGTTCCGGGCTCTACTGCATGCAGAAAGTCTCTAGAAAGTCTCTGCATGCAGTCTTTCTACTGGAGCAGAGAGACTGGCAGCCTCTGGGAGCACTCTCTCCAGAACTGCGTGGAAGCTTTGAGCTCAGGTAGAAGATCTCCCTGATGCGAAGAGCTGACTCATTGGAAAAGACCCTGATGCTGGGAAAGATTGAGGGCAGGAGGAGAAGGGGGTGGCAGAGGATGAGATGGTTGGATGGCATCACCGACTTGATGGACATGATTTTGAGCAAACTCTGAGAGATGGTGAAGGACAGGGAAGCCTGGCATGCTATAATCCTTGGGGTCACAAAGAGTCGGTCGTGACTTAATGACTGAATGACAGAAAGGTTCCAGGTGCAGATATTGGAAATGGCCAGAGTGATCCAACTTCTTACTCCTCTCCTGTATTTCCCTAATGTGTGTGTTTGCACATGTGAGCATGCACACACACACACACACACACACACACACATACACACACACTTCTTTAAATGGGACTCAAGGCCACATTTAAGCTGGTGTTACATAAAGCAAAGCAACTTTTTTTTGACTTAAAAAATATGAAGTATGTTGATTTACAATGTTGTGTTAATTTCTGCTATACAGCAAAGTGATTCAGTTATATATACACATACAGTCTTTTTTATATTCTTTTCCATTATGGTTTGTATCAGGATATTGAATATAGTTCCCTGTGCTATACAGGAGGACCTTGTTGTCTATCTACTCTATATGTAATATTTTGCATCTGCTAATCCCAACCTCCCAGTCCATCCTTCCCCCACCTCTAAAGCAACTTTTTTTTTTTTTTTTTTAAGTATTTATTTATTTACTTTGCTTTGCTGGGTCTTAGCTGTGGCGTGTGGGGTCTAGTTCCCTGACCAGGGATGGAATCTGGGTCCCCTGCCTTGGAAGCATGGACTCTTACCCTTTGGACCAGGGAAGTCCCCTAAAGTAATTTCTTTATTTTCTTTCTATGAACTAGACCCTTTACAATCGTGACTTCTTTTAGGTGCAGGAGAGGACATAAGCTGGCGTTTACGTCCTTGGATGAGTCATCAGATTATGAAAGCTCTTCCAAGCAGCTGCTCGTGTGAAGTCACAGTCGCAAAGAATTGGATTAGAGTCGATTGTATGGTTTCAGGATGAGAAAGCAACTTGCTGGTTTAATTCAATTTCCCCCTCTTTCCCTCATTTATCATTAAGTTTTATCACAAGTCCCCCCAAATGGGGATGGGACTATGTTTAATCTTTCAGCTGACCATTTCTTTGCAATTCCTTCAAGCCTTAACAATTTCCCATTATGTCATTCATACCAAGATAAATGAAGGTGGATGACAAGCCAGCTGGGTCTGAGGCATCCAGGAGGTGACAGGGGTGGGAAGAGAGAGAGATGGAAACGAATAATGTTGAACCCAAAGACTAACCTATGGGCCTTGTCTCAGATTTAACAACCAGTCACTATGATTTACAATCCAAGATCTCATTCTTTGCATCTTATATCCCCAAGACATGAAGAATGGAAGGAATGAAAGTGTCATGTATTTCTTACATGGATGACTTATAGGTTTTTAAGGAGGTTCTCTTGGACATCAGAGCAAGTTGCCCTTGACGGATGACTTTGCTACTGTATTTGATTTCAAGTTCCCACCAAGGAGTGCCAAACAAAATCTGTTACGTTTTAAATCGTTGTATAATTTCTGCCCCCTTCCCTCTGCTCCACCACATGTCCAACCAACAAATAAATCATGCCAAAGTCATAACCACATGCTTTAAAATGAAACAAGCACAAGGGACATTTTTCAAGCTCACATCTGGACCCATTGTTAGGGAAGAAGTTTACCAGGTAGTGTTCTATTTTTTTTTTTTTTTTTTTGACAAATCATGGTGTCCAATCCATTTGGGAGAGCCTTCAAGGGTGATTTGAAGCATCTGTAGAGCTGCCTTTGCCTCTGAGACAGACAAACGAGCCGTGCTAACACAAAGGGCTTTTAAAACTATCTAGTCACCCGTTGAGTCAATTGAATCATCAAGTTGGATGCTGCCTCCATCAAATGATCTGGGTCCAGATGACGCAGCTGCAGAACAAGCCTTTTGAACCCAAGTGATGGAAGGTGGAAAGAGAAAAAGTAAAGGCAATATTTTGAACATCAGGCTTAGTTCTTTCCCTCTTGAAGTTTTGTATTAGTGTCTGAAAGTCACAGAAGGTAGCTAGTTAAGAAATTATCTTTTCCCTCTTTCTTCTTGTCTTCCCTCCTTGCCCTTCCTCTGTTTCTCTCCCCCTTTTCTTTCCCTGTCTCCTTCCCCCCGCCTTCCCTCCCCCCTCCCCTCCCTCCATCTCTTCCTTCCTTTTTGTCTCTCCTCTTTATTTTAGGACATTGGGTGGTTCTGGGCACACCAGAGTTGCTGCGTTGATAATTGTCAACCTTGCTTGATTTGCTTGGTGAAAACACCTGAGTCAACAGGGGACAGGTACCCTACTTGAAGAGTGCTCTCCAAAGGGAGGAGAAACCAGAAGGGGGGCAGGGGAAAGAACATCCCAGAAGAGCGATTTCAGCTTCTTGCTGGGAAAGCAGACAAAGTGGCTGAGAACTGAGCTATCTAAGGGGAACCTCCAGGCCCTGAGCAGAGAAATTCTTAAGCCCCCAGTAGGGGAAGTTTATTAGTGAGGTTGTGGATATGGCTTCTGAAGAGATGTTATTTTGAACGTAGACTTTCTAACCACTTCTCAGGTTTGCTCCTATTTGGAGTGCATTACCCAAGGACCTTGTGCCTGATGGCAACAGTTATAGAATTTAAAAAACTTTTCTGAAATGAATTGATTTGCTTAAATCTGGCAGGCGTGGGGCACACATGATTAGAAGTGGCCAAAAAATGTTGATGTGATGCATATTTTGGTGGAGTGAGAGAGGGAGAGTCTTTACCTCCTTTGTAGGTTTGCTTGTCTCTGGAGGCAAAGAGTTCAGCATATAATGTTTTAGAAACGCAAAGAGCCTGCAATAAAACCAACACATTTGGATTGGTGTCCTGGCCAAGGTAGAGGTTTCTGGGTGTCAAAAGACTGGCTTGCTAAGTGTCTCTGAGAAAGAAGAGGTATTTTAAAAGGTATTTTAAAACCTTTTTATCACAGAAAATCTCCAACACACACACAGGCAAGCATTGTGTGCCGACCCTCACGGTCCCACCACCCAGCGGCAGCATGGATCAATATAAGGCCCACTGTGCTTCCTTTATTCTCCACCCCTCCCCTACCCGCAATGGGATCACCTTGTGGAAGATCCCAGACATTCTATTTTTTCATCTGTTAATATTTCCATGTTCACCTCTCTCTCTTTCTCTTTCTTGAACATGCCCATGATGTCATGATCACATCTAAAAAATCCCTTAGTAATTCCTTAATGTCATCCCCATTTCATGGGCTTTTTGATGTGACTGGTTTGGGAACGTTCAGGCGGGGGGCGGGAGGAGCTCTCTGGCGGGTCAGCGGGCCCCATGTTAATGCTCCTATTATGTGGTGTCCACAGGTATAATTGGGCCTATGACCTTTTCAGACTCAGACAGCGACTAAGGGCAGGACTGGCTGAGCAATTGCCCTCAGGCATCCTCTTTCCCTCCCATTATCCCGTGACCAGCGGCTGTTTTGCAATTCCCTTAAACCACCCCTGTTCCTGTTCAGTCTAATCACTTACAAACCATCACAGATGTTGACAGCGCTGCTGTATTTCAAAGAAAATATTTTTCCATTTCTAAGTCTGTCCCTTAGGTGAGAGCCACTGAACGCTGGGAAAGTTTCAGTTTGGACTGTAATTATGGTGTGGGGTCAGTGAGAAAGGTTTAGGGAGAACTCTAGCATTTCTTAGAGTCAGGAGGGACACGAGGGAGACAAGGAGGCCTTTGTTTCTGGCATGGAGTCACGTTGGGAGTGAAACAGAAAAGGCAAGGATTGACCTCTGAGTCTAGAACTTTCTTCAGCATCTCTGACAGAAGTTCACTTTGTTTATGGCTGGAGTGAAATGGTTTTTTACTTCCGGTCTTCACAAGCAATGTTGATCACAATGATGACTGTTTGGTGGTTCACATTGAGTAATCTGAGCTGCAGTAATTCATAAAAACAAAAACAAACAAAAAAGCCAACTCTTGGGCCATTGTGGGTTTTTGTTTTTTGTTTTTTTTTTAGATTAAAAAAATTATTTATTTATTTGGCTGTGCTGGGTCTTAGCTGCAGCACTCCTAGTTGTAGCATGCAGGATCTAACTCCCCGACCAGGGATCAAACCCTGGGCCCTCTGCATGGGAGTAGTGAGTGCAAGCTATTGGACCACCAGGGAAGTCTCGGTTCATTTGTTTATTTCCTCTAACTTTAGGCACAGATTCTGACATCTAAAAATAATAATTGCCATAGGAACTGAAGTGGTCCAGCAACTGCTCTTTATTGCAAAATGTTAATTTGAAAGAAGTCTTCAAATCTCTCTTCCTTCGGTAGTTCGAACTACATGTCTTGATAGGGGTCCATCTAACTTCCTAATCCATTAGGAAAGTGATCATATGATTCCATTTTTTTGGCAAAGTGGTTCCATGCCTGTGCCATCAGGTAGAGGTATGGGAGAGATAGAGTTGCCTTTTGTGTCTCCATGCTGGGCCCTGACATGCACCCCTGGGGTACCCAACTCAATCTGCCTTCCTCAGGAACTGTACAGCAGGGTGGGACCTGCCCCTTCTTTTTGCATCAAAATACACCCTTTGGTTTGGATTTCCTCAAACCATTATTCTCTGTATGCAAATCAATTCTGCAAATTTAATGGTCATCTCCTACCAAATGCAACGTCTGTAGTTAGGTATGAGGAACCAAGAAATAAATAAGACACAGACTTTTGTCTTCAAGGAAAGAAACCCATCCACAAACAACTTAGTATAAACCAGTGCAATGTCCTACTGATTCTACTGTTTTAAGTATCACTTGAATCCATCCTCATTTCTCCATGGCCATCATATCTCCTCTGGCCTAAGTCACCACCATCATCATTCATGAGGACACTTGAATCTGTCTGGTCTCTGTGTATCCATCCTGCCACTCTGTAGTCCCATGTCCTCCACACAGCAGACAAAGTTAATTTTTCAAGATGGAAGCAGAGATACATCACCCCCAGGTTTCAAGGTAAAAGATAAAAATTCTTAACAAGCCCTTCAAGGCCCCACCTATCTCTTTGGCCGCCCTTCGTCTGCCTTGACCACAGCCATCACGATGTCCTGCAGATTCTGGGCCAACTTTCAGCCTTCCTGGCCAGACTGTCTCCTGCTACAGCTCTGCCTCGCATGAGAGGTTCTGAGTGTCCTTGAGAACTCTTCCTTCCCATCTGCCTGATTAATTCTTATGTAGCCCTTAGCTCTCTGTTCCACCCAGGGACCTTCCCAGAGAACCACATTGCATCATGCTCCTCTCCTCAGCAGTGCCCAGCACGCTTGCCATTTCACTCTGACTCTGTGATTACTGCCCAAGCAATGTCTTATGCAACGCCAAGCACAGGACGGAGGACCACGCTTCCTTTGTCGCCTAGAGCCCCCCACGGGTACTGGTACAGTTTGAGGAGGGAAAGAATATGGGTGGGGGTGGGGAAGGGGGGAGACAGGAGAAGTCACCCTAGATAATGTGGAATGGTAGCCTTAGAAAAGGATGGGGCACTTTCTTGGTGGTCCACTGGTTGGACTCCATTCTCCCAGTGCAGAAACGTGAAAGTAAGTGTTGGTCACTCAATCTGGTCTGACTCTGCAACACCATGGACTCTAGCCCACCAGGCTCCTCTGCCCATGGAATTTTCCAGGCAAGAATACTTGAGTGGGTTGCCATTCCCTTCTCCAAGGGATCTTTCTGACCCAGGGATTCAACCCAGGTCTCCGGCATTGTAGGCAGGTTCTTTACCTCTGAGCCACCAGGAAAGCACCCCGCCTCCCTTGACTCCTAGGGCAGGGGGCCTGGCATTCAATCCCTGGTTGGGGAACTGAATCCTGCAGTCTGCAACTAAAAAGACCCTGCAGACTGCAAGGAAGATCCCACCTGCCAACTAAGGCCTGACACAGTCAAATAAATAATTTAAAAAAGAGAGAGAAAAAAATGCAAGAGAGACTTAAAAGATAAATTGAGGTACAGGAAAAATTTTAAGAGTGGATTTGAGTAAAAATTGATTAAAGTGGACAGCCACAAACTGGAAGTGGCTAGGAGCAGTCAGCCCCCAGCAGGGGCTGGAGGAGAGACTTTTACAGGAAAGGCAGAGCCAAGTAAGGACATTATTGATTGCTGCAAGATAAAGCCTACCTGTTTCTGATCGATTGTCCTTAGGTTTGGATTTCCTAACCTCCAGGTGCTTAAGGCTTGGATTCTAGTTTGCTTCCAGAGGCTGTTAAGATATTGTGCTGTGCTTAGTCGCTCAGTCATCGGACTCTTTGCGACCCCATAGACTGTAGCCCGCCAGGCCTCTCTGTCCATGGGACTCTTCTGGCAAGAATACTGGAGTGGGTAGCCTTTCCTTTCTCCAGGGGATCTTCCCAACCCAGGGATCAACCCAGGTCTCCCACATTGTAGGCGGGTTCTTTACCAGGTGAGCCACAGGGAAGCAGAACCACCTTAGTCTCAGGACTTCCTCATTGAATTAATTTAACAAGAAATAAGGGAAGGAAAGGAAAGAGGAGGACTTTGTGGAGGTAAAATGCAGGTGCTTTGGAAAGTGCCAAAGGTAAGAGGGACTTGATGAAGTCTCAGTTTCCAGGTTTAGTGCCTGTTCTCCCATAATAAAAGACCCCAGTTTGATTCCTGGGTCAGGAAGATCCCCTGGAGAAGGGATAGGCTACCCACTCCAGTATTTTCGGCTTTCCCTGGTGTCTCAGCTGGTAAAGAAACTGCCTGCAATGTGGGAGGCCTGGGTTCGATCCCTGGGTTGGGAAAATCCCTTGGAGAAGGGAAAGTCTACCCACTCCAGTATTCTGGCCTGGAGAATTCCATGGACTGTATAGCGCATGGGGATCGCAAAGAGTTGGACACGACTGAGCGACTTTCACTTTCTTTATTCTCCCATAATAGGCTGGTTAGCTGTCTTATCCCTCAAATTGTTTCGTGAAAGAAGAAAAGGCTTCCATGGACAAATACATTTGAAAAGTGTTCTAAGCTATTCCTTTTTTGGGGGGCTTAACAGTACAAACAATCATACTCAAGAATCTGAGGTTACATAAAGCAAACCTATTGCATTTGAAATTAGGAAGTCAGAAGGAAGAGCTGCTCAGTGGGTGGGGAGCAATGGGAGGATAATTGCCCTTTCTGATCTGTTGAACTAAAATGCCAGGAAATTTCTAAGTGGGGGGGGTGTTAAATGCGTGCAAATGTGGGTGTGGAGATGAGACAGTAGATATGTGAAAAGGCTCTGAAGGCCATACAGAAGAATTATTATTCAGGCCTGAACATGTCTATCTCTTATAAGAAGAAACTTTCTGGAAACACCGTCCTTTAAGGCACAGACAAACTGTCTTGGTTGAAAGTTCACACCTGGAAGTAGACAGGATTATTTTGGGATCAGTGGGCACTATTTTCATCCAATTTTATTGAGATATAATTGACATAGAGTACTGTATAGGTCTAAGGTGTACAGCGTCTTGATCTGACTTATATAAATCATGAAATGACAAAAAGTTTAGTGAATATCTGTCATCTCATAGAGATACCACATTAAAGAAATAGAAAAAAAATTTTTCCTTGTGATGAGAACTCTTAGGATTTATCTTCTTAACAGCTTTTGTATTTAACACACAGCAGTGCTATGTTGTACATTATATCACTAATACAATATAAGTGGGTATTTTGATGAGACTCAGACTGGCAGAGGGGCATGGTCTGCTAGTTGTCTACCCAATATTCTCTCTTTCTCTTTTTATTTGGGAAATGTATTATTTGGAATGATCAACGTGCCCAGGTCAAAAGGCTACTCCCTTGCTGTCAAGGTTGGCCAGTAAAAAATAAGTGGAAGTTGGCTGGGACTTTTTGGCAAGCTCTTTAAAAGTGATCTACTTGATTAGTAGTGTTCATAACAATACTGTTTACAATAAACAAAAAGTGAAAAGAACCCGAATGTTCATTGACACAAATAGATAAGCAAAATGTGGTGTATATTGTACATATAGTGAAGTATTATTCAACCTTAAAAAGGATGAAAATTCTGACACACGCTACAACATGAGTGGATGGAACTTGAAGACATTAAGCTAAGTGAAATATTCCAGCTACCGAAGGGTGGATATTGTATGATTCCACTTACATAAGGAACCTAGAGTAGTCAAATTCATAAAGAAAGTAGAATGGTGACTGCTAGGGGCTAGGAGGAGGGGAGAATGGAGAGCCAGTGTTTCTAAAACATGCACAGATTCATGGTTTACGTTTTACAAGATCAAAAGAGTTCTGGAGATGGTAGGTGATAGCTGGAGCTCTAAGGAATTCCCTGAAGATGCCAGTAGTTAAGACTCACTGCTCTCACTGCCAGGACTATGGGCTTGATTCCTGGCTGGGGAGCTAAGATCCCGGAAGCTGCAGGGCAAGCCCCCCAAAAATGAAAGTTCTACCTGACTAGCTGTGGTGCATTTCCCCCCCTTCCTTGTGCCTTCATCATAGTCCTGATGGTTGGCGTCATGGCAGCCACCTTTGATCTTGAGACAACCTAGAGTATAGAAGGAGGTGGCACAAAGATAAAATGAGCTTGATCCCTGGTAACTGGGGAACCCTCATATCCATTTGGTTTTCTTACCTCTCTTTGTATAAAAGAGAAAGAAACCTCTGTGTTGTTCAAACCTCTTATCTTGGTTTAAGTTCTACATAGCTAAACGTAAACTTAATGACCGTAGTAGGCAAACACTCTGGAGAAGGCACTGGCAACCCACTTCAGTACTCTTGCCTGGAAAAATCTCATGGATAGAGGAACCTAGGCTGCAGTCCGTGGGGTCGCTAACAGTCGGACATGACTGATGTGACTTAGCAGCAGCAGCAGCGGGCAAACACTCATTCTTCCATTTGTTGATTTATTATTTCACCAACATTCAGTGAGCCTCAGCTGTGTCCGTGGAAACGATGGCAGACTTTATTTTTTTGGGCTCCAAAATCACTGCAGATGGTGACTGCAGCCATGACATTAAAAGACACTTGCTCCTTGGAAGAAAAGCTATGACCAACCTAGACAGCATATTAAAAAGCAGAGACATTACTTTGCCACCAAAAGTCTGTCTAGTCAAGGTTATGGTTTTTCCAGTAGTCATGTATGGATGTGAAAGTTGGACTATAAAGAAAACTGAGAGCTGAAAAATTGATGCTTTTGAACTGTGGTGTTGGAGAAGACTTAAGAGAGTCCCTTGGACAGCAAGGAGACCCAACCAGTCCATGCTAAAGGAAATCAGTCCTGAATATTCATTGGAAGGACTGATGTTGAAGCTGAAACTCCAATCCTTTGGCCACCTGATACAAAGAATGAACTCATTGGAAAAGCCCCTGATGCCGGGAAAGACTGAAGGCAGGAGGAGAAGGGGACAAAAGAGGATGAGATAGTTGGATGACATCACTGACTCAATGGGCTTGAGTTTGAGTAAGCTTCGGGAGTTGGTGTTGGACAGGGAGGTCTGGCGTGCTGCAGTCCATGGGGTCGCAAAGAGCAGGACACGACTGAGCGACTGAACTGAACTGAACTCTGTCTGAGACACTGGGGATACAATATGGAAGGAGAAGATTTGGGTGCTGCAAACCCAAAGGGGAGAACAATAGCCCAGGAACCCTGGGGAGGCCGGTGAAGTCTGGCTGCTTCTTGTTTGATTGGCAGGAGAATTACACTTTTATATAATTTTCTTTAGACATAACCTCTTTGTGAAGAATTCAACACCGTAATAACTTTCAGTTCCTGGCTACAATACACAGTTGACAATTAGTTGCCTTCCCAATGACTGGGAGAATTCTATGTTACCAATGCCATATGTATATTTGTTCAATATCAGCCCACGTTTACTTGAATCCCACTTTGTATTTTCACTGAGCAGCAAGGAACAATAGGCCCAGCTGAAGCCACAGGGATGGATCTTATTGTAAACAACAAGCTTTTAAAATTCCCCATGAAATGCTGAGAGTTTTCCTGGAGGGAAGGAACTGAGATCCCTATTGATAAATACAGACACCAGATGACCTCATCGCCTCTGTCACTCTCTACCTGCCAGAGTGTCTCTCCAGGTCCCTGGGTAATTGTGACACCAACAGTCTTCTTTGTAGATCAGTCATTAATTTTAATTAAAAAAAAAAAATCTCTTGGGCTTCCCTTGTGGCTCAGCTGGTAAAGAGTCCGACTGCAATGCGGGAGACCTGGGTTTGATCCCTGGGTTGGAAAGATCCCCTGGAGAAGGGAAAGGCTACCCACACCAGTATTCTGACCTGGAGAATTCCATGGACTGTATAGATTGCATCTGAGCTCAAAGGTAGAAGACTGAAGCACCTGTAACCACGAGTGACTAGAGGCATAAGTGGAGAGTAATGCAGACGTGACCTTGGACAAGTCTCTTTTCTGCAAATCTCTCGTTCTCATCTGTAAAATAAAATTGTTGGAGGAGGTTATTTTGAGAACCTTCAAGAGTTGAGATTCCAGATGCTACTTTCTGAGCTGCTTAAGGGAAATAACTTACCAGGACTTCTGAAGTCGAACCTCCCTGGAATGCTAGAGACCTGAATCAAGGGGTATTCAATCATTCATTTACTCACTCATGCTTTCATCCACTGAGTATATTTTTTAAAGATCTATTGATTTTTATTTTTGGCTGTGCTGGGTCTGAATTGCTGCACTGTCTTTCTTTAATTGCTGTGATCAGGGGCTACTCTTTGAGGTGTGTGGGCTCAGTAGTTGTAGCTCTCGGGCTTAGTTGCCAAGGCTTGGACCAGGGATCGAGCCTGTGACCCCTGCACTTGGCAGGTGGATTCTTAACTGCTAGACCCCCAGGGAAGCCCCATCCATTGAGTAGATATTAAGGGCCTACCTCCTCACTGCGTGCCTGCTCTTAGGTGCTAGAATTGTCTAGAAGAAGGTGACACAGTTCTTACTTGGAGAAACTCAGGGTTTACCTGGTGAGGCACAAATAGCCTGTGAGAGGATAAGAGCTTCAGTAAAGGTGAGAATATAAAGGAGGCAGTGCCTGCAGTAGAAGAGGAAAACTTTCCCGAGGCAATTAACTGGGAAGACACGGTCTTGAAAAAAGAAAAGTGTGTTCCAAGTTGGGAACTAGAGAGGGGATGAAAGGCGTCAGGTCATAAGGAATCTGTCATGCTAAGAATTTTGATCATTCTCTGGTTCAGAATAATTACAGGAATAATTAAATAAACTGGATAATAAGCAAATTAAGCAAACGGACAAGGGAATAATCAAAAGCAGGCTCTAAAAGCATCCCCCATTCAAGGAGGACTCAGAATAGGAAAATTCCGAGGAATCGCTCATATTCACAAGCTGGTGGAGGGTGACAGCAGAAAGTATAAGGGACAGTTTTGTGAGGTTCACAGATGATCACTCCTGCTACAGAGTAGCATGGCTTAACGTGTCCTAATTCAATGTCAAAATGCTCAACTCAGGTCCTTCTTTTCAGTAGTGCAAGAGGGCAGACAGATGACTTTGACCTTAGATAAACATCCCAACCCTGTGTCATCTTAGGCTTCACTGCTCTGAATCCCAATTTTGTTGTTGTTTAGTCACTAAGTCAACCTGACTCTTTGCGACCCCACAGACTGTAGCCCACCAGACTCTTCTGTCCTTGGGATTTCCCAGGCAATACTGGAGTGGGTTTCCTTCTTCAGGGTATCTTCTCAACCCAGGGACTGAACCCACATCTCCTTACCCACTAGACTAGATGATCTCTGAGGGGAGCAACTCTGCTTTCTCTTGCCCTTATATCTAGAGTGCCTAGCACAGTGCCTGGAGAAGGCAATGGCACCCCACTCCAGTACTCTTGCCTGGAAAATCCCATGGACGGAGGAGCCTGGTAGGCTGCAGTCCGTGGGGTCGCAAAGAGTTGGACACGACTGAGCGGCCTCACTTTCACTTTTCACTTTCATGCATTAGAGAAGGAAATGGCAACCCACTCCAGTGTTCTTGCCTGGAGAATTCCAGGGACGGCGGAGACTGGTGGGCTGCCGTCTATGGAGTCGCACAGAGTCGGACACGACTGGAGCGACTTAGCAGCAACAGCAGCACAGTGCCTGGTGATTTCTTTCTTTCTTTTTTTTTTTTGGTCTTGCTGTGCTTGCAGATCTTAGTTCCCCAATAAGGAAGGGAACCTGGGCCCTGGCAATGAAAGCACCAGGCCCTAACCACTGAACTGCCAGGGGATTCCTGATGGTGATTTCTTGTAAAACATACAAATGATGAGGGTTATCCCTTTAGGATTTCCCTCTACAATTTTTGCTAAACACTGATTTCAGGTGCTCACCTATTTGTATAGACTTCATTTCTGGGCTCTATTCTGCTATGTATCCTTCATTAGGAAGATTCTCAGGGACTTAATACGTGCCTAGCATCAGCAGGAAGGGAGTCCTCAGGCTGGCTGGTTCATTTACCAATTTAAATTCAGCCATCCGTTTTCATACTTATAGTTAGCCTCTGGACCTTTTGAATGATGCTCCCTCAATCATGATTTCATTTTCCTTGAGGTCGGTTTCTTCAGTCATGTTTTTTCTTTCTTTTTTAATTGAAATATACTTGACATAATGTTGCATAAATTTAAGGTGTATGGCATGTTTATTTGACCCATTTATATGTTGTAATATGATTGCCATTGTAGCAATAACACCTCTATGATGTCACATAATTATCATTTCTTTTCAGTGGTTGAAATAATTAAGATCTAGTCTTGACAATTATGAAGCAATGTTGTTGTTTATATTTATTATGCTGTGCATTAGATCTCCAGGACTTATTTACTACCTGTTGCAAGTTTGTACTTTTATATAATCTCTGTCCTACAAACGTTGGTGTCCAAAGTGGGCACCAACCTTCCATCCCCTGGTAACACCCATTTTACTTTCTGTTTCTGAGTTTGGCTTTTATACCCTCTACATTTAAGTGATACAAAGTATTTGCCTTTCTCCATCTGATTTATCTCACTTAGCATAATGTCCTCAAGGTCTAGCTGTTTGTAGCCCTGCAATTTTCTGAAGTGGATAATGTTTAAGTCTAAGTACTTCTGGTTCTTGGGATAAATACCACTTCAAGACACATTTCTCTGTTGGATTTGAAAGCTATGGACCTATCTCTATCAGGTCACTTCAAAATAACAATTTGGGTGTTCTAGCTTTATTCTCACTAGGATTTGCACAGGGAAATATCTTCTATAGACATACTTTTCTGCCGGCCAGTCCCTTCCTGAATATGGAAGAAAGTGGCCTGTTCCCATTTTCCTTCCTCCAGTAATGGTCCTTCATCTAGATTTTCCTGGGACAACCTCAAAATCATTGCATCTTACAAAAACCAATGGACTTCAGAGTCAAACAGAACATAGTTGCAATCTGGGCGTGCTACTTATCAACTATAAAACTGTGGACAAGTGGCTTAGCTTGATTGTGCCTCATGATTGATCTGCAAAATGGGAATAACAACAATGTCTCCTTCAGAGGGTTACTATCACTGTCACAAAATGCAACACATTTTATTTGCTTTAATGTGTTTTATAGAGAATACTAAGATCCTGATGCTGGGAAAGATTGAAGGCAGGAGGAGAAGGGGACAACAGAGGATGAGCTGGTTGGATGACATCACCAACTTGGACATGGGTTTGAGCAAGCTCTGGGTGTTGGTGATGGACAGGGAAGCCTGGCGTGCCGCAGTCCTTGGGGTTACAAAGAGTTGGACATGGCTGAGAGACTGAACTGAACTGACTGATACTTATTTGGAAGAAATACATGAATAAATCACTGTGGATGGAGGATAGGACCTCCCTCAAGGGCAACCTCAAGACATTTAATATGATTGATACACTAGATTGCTTGAAATAGGAGGACTCTTAAAAAAAAAAAAAAAAGAAATAGGAGGACTCTTTAGCTCAGAAGTAGGTTGGGGACTGGGAGGGGAAAGAAGAAGGACAAAGTGAAGGATAGCAGGTTGGTAAAGGGCTCTGCATTGCTTAATTAGGCATCTCCTCAAATCCCTTTCCTCAACCCCCCGGGAAATCTATACATTTGATCAAACTCTCTGGATCGGTGTGGAAACAAATAAAGGGGACTAAACTTAAGTTTGGAGCCAAAGAGAAGACAGCATGTGTGAATGTGAAAACCAGATACAAGGAGATTAGATACTAAAGCCTTGGGAATTCATAGAAATTGAGGGAAAGGCTTTGAACTTTTACAGTTTTTAGGATTTGTAGGCTTAAGCCAAGTTTACTAGAACTCAAGGGACAGGGAAATCCCATAGGATAGCTAGGTTCATGAGACTTAGTTAATGTTCTAAAAACTATCCTCACTTAGTACACATCTGAAAATTAATGGCTACCATCTTTGGCTACATCCAAATCCAAAGATGAGTAAAGTATTCGGCTTAAATTGGCATTTCAGTGCTGAACACAAGCTCAGATTAAGAAATTAGAAATAGGAAGAGAGCTTCATTTAACTTAAACCAGGTTAGAAAAGAAAAGCTATGACAAACCTGGAGAGCAGATTAAAAAGCAGAGACATCACTTTGCCAACAAAGGTCTGTAGAATCAAAGCTAAGGTTTTTCCAGTAGTCATATATGGATGTGAGAGTTAGACCATAAGGAAGGCTGGGTGCCAAAGAACTGATGCTTTCAAATTGTAGTGCTAGAGAGGACTCTTGAGAGTCCCTTGGACTGCAAGAAGATCAAACCAGCCAATCCTAAAGGAAGTCAGCCATGGAAGGACTGCTGCTGAAGCTCCAATACTTTGGACACCTGATGCGAAGAGCTGACTCATTGGAAAAGACCCTGATGCTGGGAAAGGTTGAGGACAGTAGGAGAAGGGGACAACAGAGGATGAGATGGATGGATGGTATCACTGAATCAATGGACATGAGTTTGAGCAAGCTCCAGGAGTTGGTGATGGACAGGGAAGCCTGGCATGCTTCAGTCTTTGGGGTCACAAAGAGGGACTGAGGGACTGGACAACAACAAAGAGGGGAGGGGGATGGAGGAAAGGGGAAGGAAAAGAGAATAAAGAAAAGAGACGTCCCCAAATAGATACTTTCTGCCCATGCAGCCCTTTGCTTCTTGTGAGAAGCATCTGCCCTAACTGCAGACAGGAGTTCTCTTTTTCACTCTCATAGCAACTAGCTGTGGAGCCTTTAACATGTCCTCTCATCTCCAAGCCTGTTTTCTCTTTTTTTGAAAAATGAATTTCCCAACATTGACCTCAAACTACGTCATCAAGTTTGAATGAAATAATGGCATGTGAAGATGCTTTTCCAACTTGTAATGTGTTACAGAAAAGTAGTGACAAGCCTTATGTTGGCTACCGTGGCCACCCACCCCAGCTGGCTTCCCAAGGGCTAGCCGTCTCAATCATGGCCATACCTCTTTGCCTAAGTTGGTGCTCCAAAACTGTTTATTGAATGAATAAATAACTATACTCAGCATCTTTCACTTTTCAAATAACCATCACATCTGAAGATTTAGTCTCTGTGCTGTCTCCATAGCATGTATGCAAATGCTTCTCTGTTCTTCTGACCCTCCCCTCTTCCTTTTTTTTTTTTTTTTTTTGCTTTTTTAGCCAATGACTTCATTCATTGTCTCACAGAACACTAAAAAATATTGGTGTAAAATTATCACTGTCTCCTCTTGAGGCAATTCTTTTCAGTTGGGTTTCTGTTTCCTCGCTATTAACTCAAGCAATCTGGTTTTTGTCCCACCACTCAGTTGAAATGGCTCCCAATTGTCAATGAGAATTCACTGATTGGAAAATGCAATCATCTGTTTGTAGACTTTATTCTCCTTGACATCCTTTCAACACAAGGCACTCTAGCCACATCTGGGCTCTTGAAGTTTCATCCCTTGGCTTCTTCATTCTGCCACCCTGGGTCTTCCAATCATACAGCTGAATATCCTCATTGGTTTCTTTCCCATCTTCTCTCTGTCCCCACATGTGGACCTGATTCTCATTCCTCCCTCATCTAGAATTGACCGGTCTCTTGCTTTTCTTTCTATCCAGCACTCATGCCCTGCCTGATTTGAGCAGTGTCTGGATTGTCTTCCTACCTACAGACTTCCTCCCTGAGGTTCCAGCTCGTTGTTCAGTTCTTCAGGGAGGACATTCTGTCTTCCTGGTGCTTGGGCTCACTTCTACATCTAGCCTGGGCAGATTTTCTCTTTCCTGAAGCTGGAGGGCAGCCTCTGAGGGGAGAGACATTCAGACTATCCCCCCAGGCTTCTCCTCTTTTGGAAAATATCACAATCCTCGAAGATTTCTGTTCAGATGACTCGAAGACCCATTTCTCTGGCTTTGATCTCAGTCTCAAACACCAGTCCGCATTTCTCAAGGTTTCCTAGATGTGTGCATTAGAAGGCCCTGCCACTGCCTCAGACCCAACTCTCCTAAAACATGATCTACTTTCCCACATAATCTGGGTCACCCTTTTTACAGTCCATGGCACCACCATTTCCCCCCGTTTAAAAAAGATTGCTTTATTTTTGGCTGTGCTGGTCTTTGTTGCTGCGTGCAGGCTTTCCGTGTTGTGGTGTGGGGGTTTCTCATTGCAGGGGCTTCTCTGGTTGTGGAGCATGAGCGTTAGTGCTCATGGGCCTCAGTAGTCGTAGCTCAAGATCTTAGCTATCCTGAGGCATTTGGAATCTTCCCAGACCAGGGATCAAAGCTGTGTGCCCTGCATTGCAATGTGGATTCTTGACTACTTGAGCACCACGGAAGTCCATTTCCCCCAAGTTTTAAAGTTCATCTTTGATTTCTAGTCTTCAAATTAACCTCTGATTCCTCCTACTACTTCTAATTTATATCTGCTCAGTTTGATTATACTAGGTTAATTGTTGTCTATTTGTCTCTTCTCTCTAAATGCCCTCACATCTCCTCTTCTTCCCATGCCCCATCCATGTCCATTCCAATTCCACTCTGGTTTGGGTCATCATCTTACGTTTGAATGAATACAGTACTCTCAACTTATTAGTAGAGGGTGAAATTTGGTTCTATATTTGAAGTTGGGCTGCCTGGGTTTGTTCAAGGCTTTAATGCTTCTCACTGCATGTCACAGAGTGTGTTTTTGGGCAAAATCCCTGGTCAGAAATGCACAGCCTGCTTCCTTTCTCAGCTCAAATCCTAGTCCTCATTCATGGCTCAACTCTTATTAGCTCTCCTGTATTAGCGATTTTCTAGTTAGGAGAACTTACATTGTACTACATTAATTCATTCAGAAATTATTTACTGAGCGCTTTCCTAGGCACTGGGAAAATAGTATGAAACAGGGCACATAATGACGCTTACACCATAACTGGGCATGTGTAGAAGAGGTAGTTAGCAAATAAATCAGCAACCAAGAAAACTCTAGTCATAAGAGCTGTGATGAAATTAAACAGTGGTGGTTTTGCATGTGCTTGATGGGCTATTTTTTAAAAAATCGAATTATAGTTGGTATATCATATTGTGTTTCAGGTATACAGCAAAGTGATACATGTATATGCATATATGTGTGTGTATATTTATTCTTTTTCAGATTCTTTTCCCTTATAAGTTATTACAGAATATTTTGCAGAGATCCCTGTGTTATACAGTAGGTCCTTGTTGATTATTTTACATATAGTAGTGTGAATATGTTAATTCCAAATTCCTGATTTATCCTTACCCTCTTTCCTCTTTGGTAACTGTAAATTTGTTTTCTGTGTCTGAGGTCTGAATCATAAGAAGAGGCAACCCTGGTATGACCCGGGGCAAGACTTTCTAGGTGAAAAGAATAGCAGGCTCGGTATCCCCAGAACACAAGAAGCTCAGTGGTGGGAGGAACAGAATGGAGGGCCATTTGGCTACTGGGCACAGCAGGAGGCGATAAGTGAGGGAGGCACGGAGGCTTACACAGGCACCAAGGCAGGCACAGCCGTGGAGCCTCAGGTAGGACGTTTCAGATTTAAGTTTAGATGTGATGAAAAGATGGGCTTCCTGGTGGCTCAATGGTGAAGAATCTGCCTGCAATGCAGGAGCCACAGGGGATGCAGTTTGATCCCTCGGTTGGGAAGATCCCCTGGAGGAGGGCATGACAGCTCACTCCAGTATTCTTGCCTGGGAGATCTCACGAACAGAGGAACCTGGTGGGCTACAGTCCATAGGGTTGCAAAAAGTCGGACACGACTGAAGTGACTTAGCACACACAACACATGATGAGAAGACATTTGAGGATTTTAAGCAGAGAATGATCTGCTCCAATTTATTTAAAAAGCATCCCTCTGGCTGCTGTGTGGGGAAGTAGTGAGGGAACCAGTGAGTCGAAGCTGAGGGGCTGGTCACCAGGCCATTGAAGGACTCCCAGAGGGTGATGGTGACAAGAGTGGTGCTGGAAGAGGGAAGGGCTGGGCTATGTTGGAGATGTAGCTGGCAGGACTTGTTCACAGACTGATGTACAGAGGGGAGGGAGAGACCAAGGATGATGTCCTGAGTCTTGGCTTGAGAAGTTGGGTGGTGTGAGTTCCTGTTTGCTGAGGTAGGGATAACTGGTCACCTCTGTAAGGGCAGTGGTTAAAGTGTCTTAGAGGAGAGAGCAGTCAGTGTGGGCTGGATGGGTAGGTTGTCTCCACGGAGGGGAGGATCAGCTGAGCCTTGCAGGATGGTTAGAAAAACAGTGAAAAAGATTGGGTCAAGATCCTGGGGAAAACCCAAGGTCTGTATTTTAAACACAAAGACCCTGATGCTGGGAAAGATTGAAGGCAGGAAGAGAGGGGGACAACAGAGGATAAGATGGTTTTTTGGCATCACTGACTCAAGGGATATGAGTTTGAACAGGCTCCGGGTGTTGGTGATGGACAAGGAAGCCTGGTGTGCTGCAGTCCATGGGGTCACAGAGTTGGACAGGACAGAGTGATTGAACTCATGTTCGAGATGGTTATTAGACCTTGAAATGGGGATGGTGTCAGGCAGATGGATATGGGTCTGAACGGTTTCATTCACCTTTTGATGTGTGTGCCTCTTGTTTTGCAACCTAGGGAGCCAGCCACTTAGGATCAGGGCTTGTTTCTCTCCCAGTGCTAAGACAAAGCCCTATCTGCTGTCGGCTCTCAATATTTTAGGATGAAAGGATATATTTTATGAGAAAACTAAGGACAGAGGAACTGAAGGTGTCAAAATCAAGTCTTTCCTACTTAGTGCCCATGATTTTCTACACTCAACTTCCTTCACCTCTGGCACTCTACCTGTTCATATGACTGGAGGGTTAGTATTGGGGAGGAGAGAACTTTAGAAATCTGAAGACCAGAATCCAGCAGCAGAGGGACTTCTCTGACCTCCCACCCCTCAGACTTCCAAAGGCACGCCTCTTCTATCTGTAACCATTGGTTTTATGTTGGTCTGACTTGTCTCCTTCTTTGATGGCACCCCTGTTTCTGCTCCCATACTCCTTACTTCACTGATCTGCTGTCTCTATTGCCTGAGGAATTCTCTCTCACCATCAAAAGCATTGAAATCAGGCACCTATGTAGCACCTTGCTCTATGTTAGGAGCAGGTATGTTCCTGGCCTGGGGGTTTCTGACAGTGCTTCAGTTCCTTCTGTAATTGTGCCTTTTTTGCAGAAATTGCCATGGCTATCCTGGCTGCCATCATCATCTTCAAAGAGCTGGTCAGGTGATCGTGGACATTGCTCAGGCTCTATAGCATGTTCTCAGATATGAGTGTTAGAGAAAATGTCCATTTCCTGGGCTCTCTGTGTCCTAGTGGAAGTCCTGTGTGCTCAGTCATGTCTGACTCTTTGCAACCCCCTGGAGTATAGCCCACCAGGCTCCTCTACCCGTGGAATTTTCCAAGCAAGAATACTGGGGTGGGTTGCCATTTCCTACTGCAGGGGAACTTTACGACACAAGGATTGAACCAGCATCTCCTCATTAGCAGGAAGATTCTTTACCGCTAACACCACCTGAGAAGCCCCAACATGCCCCCTAAAAGGTGGAAAATGTGTGAGACATATAGTACATAGTTAAAAATTCCAACATATGTGTAATTTTAGTGCCAGAGGAGAGGGAGAAGAATAAGACACATTCAGTATTTGAAGAAGTACTTCACATAGAAGTGTTAGGGGAAGCACACTGATTGAAACCGCCCACCCTGGCCCGCACTGTAGTAACCATTTGCATGAGTTGTTTTATGGCAGGAGATCCTGATAAGGAATACGGAACTAATAAGCCACCACCAGCCGGAAGAGTTCGGGAAAGGTCGAGAGGAGACCCTGCCTGTCCGTCCACTTCCCACAATCCCTCTCGCTAGCATCCATCTTGGCTGAGCCATGCGTGCGCCACCAGGAAAGACTCTGAGTTAGAATGATTGGCCAAAGACCACCCGGAAACTAATCCCATCACCATAAAACCCAAGACTGCGAGCCACGTGGCAGAGCAGTTCTCCTGGGTTCCCTTACCCTCCTGCTCTCCACCCGGGTGCTCTTCCCAATAAAATCTCTTGCTTTGTCAGCACATGTCTCCTCGGACAATTCTTTTCCGAGTGTTAGACAAGAGCCCATCTTCGGGCCCTGGAAGGGGGTCCCCCTTCCTACAACAACTGGCGACCACGAAGGGACACCCCCATTTCTACTGGGGTTGACATCCAGACTGCTCGGGGTACTCCAGGACCAGCTCGCCTGCTGACGGATCTGACCCAGTGGCCGCAACTGGGACTCGTTTGTCCCTGGTCTCCTCCTGACGCAGACAACTGGCCAGGGTGCCCCAACTGGGTAAGGATCAAGAGATTTTGTTGACCCCTCTTTTCTCACCCCTCTTTTCAACCTACCCTATTTTTCTAGTCCCCCGGTCCTGGACGCAGGAATCTGGTCAAAGGGCCTCAGCTTAAGCTGAGGATTGGAGACTGATCACCTCCTCTTGGCAGAGAACTCGAATTCTGGTTCTGGTAGGGCCGAGTTCCAGTCCTCCCTTCTCTGGAAACCCAGGGAAAAGTCCCGTAATGCCTGGGTGTCTGCAGGTGGCAGGAGACGTCTGTAAGGTCACCCTTTTTTTTTCTCTTTCTCTCCCCAACTCCTAGACCTTCTGTCTCGTCCCACTCCTTTTCTCTCAACCTGGCCCTTTTCCCTCTCTTTGAAGACCCAAGTTATTTCTGCTTACTCTGTCAATACTTGGACCTGAAGTTCTGGGTCTTTGTAAGAGATTTTCAGAAAGGCTACGCCCTCTGCTCCCCATCAACTGTGCTTTCTGTTCTTGGGGAGACGATCAGGCGTTAGAAGCCCTCCATCGGGTGCCCTGTTTCTATAAATTCAGCCATTTAATTGAGCATTTGGCTGAGTGCTTCCACGTGGAAGTGATTGACGGGATTCAGTATAGTCGCACCTGGTCTTGGGTGAAAATTAACACCCTAGATACATCCTTAGGGGTTAATTTACCTTTTGGGACCAGCCCTACAGCCCCGTTGATTGTGCTTACTACCGAACATTTCCTTTGGCGCTTATACAATCAGGCCCTTTGGGACCAGGAGAGAGCTTACAATCTCTCTAGAGTCAGATATAGAGGCATCTGCCCCAATACTGGTCCCTTGGGAACGAGATATAAGCTATACCATAACTAAAATGGGAAATAAGCCTAGCTTCTCTCTAGACACCCCGCTCGGTTGTCTTTTGGCCAACTGGGAGGGATACCAACTGGGAGGGTTAAAAAAAAAAACTTATCAAATACTGCACTCAATACTGGCCTACTTACTCCCTGGGAGGAGGGGAAAAATGGCCCCAGTCAGGATCACTTGGACACAACACCATTTTACAGCTCAGTCTATACTGCAAATGTGAGGGTAAACACAAGGAAGTTCCCTATATCCAGGCCTTTATGGCCCTCTACCAGGATTCTGAAAAAAAGGGGAAATATAAGCTTGAGGACTTTAATAAATGCTCTTCCAAAATCCTTTTCGCAAGGTCTGAAACAGAAGATCCCCTTGACCTTCTCTTGACCTCCCCTGCTTCAGCAGAGAGGCCACGAGGAAGGGAGGGTCAGACATGCCTGGAAGTCAGGAGCCCGGGCCCAGAAGTCAGGAGGCTGGGCCCGGAAGTCAGGAGGCTGGGCCCGGAAGTCATGGGATCAGAAAGGGAGTCACTCCCAGTCGCCTCGGCTCCTCCTCCATATGTCCCCTCCCCCATGGGGTTACTATCAGGAAGTAAGCTTTGTCCTCTACAGAAGGAAAGGTCATCCTCAGACAAAATCTACCCCCTAAGAGAGGTACCAGATGGGGAGGGAGGAACTATGCACGTTTATGTTCCGTTCTCTATGCAAGACATTACCCAATGCAAGGAACAATTGGGTTCATATTCCGAGAACCCCCCAAATTTTAAGGATGAATTTGAGCGTCGTAGCCTTAACTTCTCCCTCACCTGGACGGATATAATGGTCATCCTCACCCGGTGTTGTAATGATGAGGAAAAAGCTCGAATCCTAGATCAGGCTAGAAAAGTGGCTGATGAAAGACAGCGGGTAGATGTCAGTCTGGCCCCTGCCGAAGAGGCAATTCCCTCGACAGAGCCAGACTGGGATCCTAATACAAGGGCAGGAGAGGAATCCTTAAGACACCTCATTACTTGCCTACTACAGAGAATGACCCAGGGTGTGCAAAAGGTTGTTAATTATAATAAGATAAAAGAGGTTACAAAGGAAGAGAATGAAAATCCAGCTCTTTTTTTGGGCAGACTCACAGAAGCTTTTAAAAACTTTACCAAGACAGATTCAAAAAGTATGAAAGGACAAGTCCTGTTGGCCCATTCCTTCATAACCCAGGCAGCCCCAGACATAAGGAGAAAATTACAAAAACTAGAAAAAGGACCAGAGACCCCAATTTCCGATTTGGTGGAGGAGGCAAATAGGGTGTTTTTGAACAGGGACCGGGAGGAGGAAGCAAGAAGGGAGCAAAAAGAAGTCTGAAAAGATAGGAGAATAGAGAGGCAGACCCAGGCCTTGGCCCAACAACAGGCTAAAATGCTGGCCTTGATTCATCCTGCCACTATGCAAGAGTCCCGGGGAGAGCAAGGAAGAAAAAAAGATCTTAACAAT
Organism: Odocoileus virginianus; assembly: GCF_023699985.2. Taxonomy (NCBI): domain Eukaryota; kingdom Metazoa; phylum Chordata; class Mammalia; order Artiodactyla; family Cervidae; genus Odocoileus; species Odocoileus virginianus. The sequence continues at coordinate 60,941,370 of NC_069687.1, read as the reverse complement.
CCCCCGCGGCTGAGCGGCACCCAGTGTGCCTACTGCAGAGAGGATGGGCATTGGAAAAGGGGGTGTCCATACCGCCCTAAGGGAAGGCGTATGGCGACCCCTACACCTGCTACCTCTGTGTTAGTTCTAGGCGACTGGGACTGATGGTGCCCAGCGGCTCGAGAAACCCTCGCGAATGGTGAGATCCAGATCACTCCTCTCGACCCTTGGGTGACTCTACAGATAGAAGGTAAGGATGTGAACTTTCTTTTAGACACGGGGGCTGCTTTCTCCGTTCTTCCTTTCCGATTAGGACCTTTAGACCCCCAGACTAAAATGGTGATAGGGGTAGATAGAAAACCCCAAAGCTGGAATTTTACTAAGCCCCTCCATTGTAAGGTGGGAAATTGGCAAGAAACCCACCCCTTCTTATACATTCCTGGTTGCCCTGCTCCCCTACTGGGGAGAGAACCTTCTTTGCCCCCTCCAAACCAGAGTAACTTGGGGAAAGGTAGAAGTCGATAATTTTCTTTGCCTAGTGTCTGAATATTTACAGTCAGAGGTAGAAAAGGAGGAGTCTGTCCCTTTCCTAGATGAGGTCGATCACTAGGTGTGGGATGTCTCCAGCCCTGGTTTAGCCATAAATGTTCCACCGGTAAAGATTTCTCTGAGGCCAAATGCTCCCTACCCCTGGAAAAGACAATATCCCTTAAAACCAGAAGCTCTTGCGGGTCTTAGACCATTAGTTAACAAATAACGAGATACTGGAATTCTAATCAGCTGTGAGTCCCCCTGCAATACTCCAATCTTGCCCATTAAAAAACCAGATGGATCTTATCTATTCATCCAGGATCTAAGAGCTGTTAATGAAGCTGTGGTTCCCATCCACCCCATAGTTCCAAACCTGTATACCCTCCTATCCCAAGTCCCAGAAAATGCCAAGTACTTCTCAGTCTTGGATTTTAAAGATGCTTTCTTTTGCATTCCTCTCCATCCTGAATCCCAAAAACTCTTTGCTTTCGAGTGGCAGGACTTGGAAACAAAAGAGACCATGCAACTCTGCTGGACTCGACTACCACAAGGGTATAAGGATAGCCCTCATATCTTTGGGACTTCCTTGGGGAGAGAACTAAGGGAATTAACTTTAACAAACAGTAGTCTAATACAGTATGTAGATGACTTGCTCATAGCTAGTCTAGATTTTACCAGCTCTCAAATGGACACTATTAAAACTCTAAATTTCCTATATGAAAAGGGTTATCGAGTATCCCCCAAGAAGGCTCAGATTAGCTTAACCCAAGTAAAATACCTTGGATTTATAATTACAGAAGGAAAAAGAATGCTTGACCCCGAGAGGAAATCCCTCATCTTAAATACCCCGTACCCCCAAACAAAAAAACAGCTTAGGGGATTTTTAGGAATGACCGGGTTTTGCAGGATCTGGATTCCTAATTATGGCAATCTGGCCAGACCCCTATATGAAAAGTTAAGGGGGAAAGAGGAAGAGCCACTTGACTGGGATGAGACCTGCAAGGTGGGCTTTAATGCCCTAAAAGAGTCTATCACTACAGCCCCAGCTTTAGGCCTCCCAAACCTGGAGAAGCCTTTTAGGCTCTGTGTTTCTGAAAGGATAGGAACTGCTCTTGGGATGTTAGGGCAGATGATGGGGCCTGTATTACAACCCGTGGCTTATCTCTCAAAACAGCTAGATGAGGTGGCCAGAGGGTGGCCCACTTGCCTCCGGGCAGTAGCAGCCACCACTCTTATGGTTAAGGAGGCATCTAAGCTGACCCTGGGTCAGCCCACCGCAGTGTATACGCCTCACCAGGTACAAGCAGTCTTGGAAACTAAAGGGGACAGGTGGATGACAGGGGGAAGGATCACCCAATACCAAGCCCTCCTCCTTGACACTCCAGAAATAAAGTTGAGGGTCTGCCAGACTTTAAATCCAGCATCCTTACTGCCAGATACCCCTACTTCCCCTCTGGATCACCAATGCATACAAATCATAGATGAGTTTATACTCCTCTCGCCTGGACCTATCAGAGACACCTTTATCTGACCCAGAGGAAAATTGGTACACGGATGGCAGCAGTTTTGTAGAAAAAGGAGAGAGGAAAGCAGGATATTCTGTAGCGAACCTAAAAGAAACTAAGGAAAGTGGATCTGTTCCCCCAGACACATCAGCCCAGAAAGCTGAAATTTTTGCCCTAACAAGAGCTTTGGAGTTAGGAGAAGGAAAGAGGATTAATGTGTATACAGACTCTAAGTATGCTTTCTTCATTCTGCATGCCCATGCAGCAATTTGGAAAGAAAGAGGGATGCTCAGTGCCCGAAGCTCTCCTATTAAACACAAAGAGCTCATTCTCAGGCTCCTGGAGGCAGTCAAACTTCCTGCAAAATTAGCTGTCATCCACTGCAAGAGTCACCAAAAAGGGCAAGAAAAGAGGCCCAGGGAAATAGGAAAGCTGATCAAGAGGCAAGACGAGCCGCCAGGGAAGCTACCTCTGCCACTGCTATCTGCCCCCTTTTCCCCAAGGAAACCCTGACTCCAGATTATACCCCAGAGGAACATTCCCGATATGCTGAGCGGGGCTGGGAGATTGGGTCACATGGGTGGTTTCAGACTGATCAGACCCAAATAACATTCCCTGATTCTCAGGTTTGGAAAATTACTAACTCCTTACATAAAAACACCCATTTTGGAAGAGATAATCTAGAAATCTTGCTTAAATCTATTCTCTACCATCCCCAGTTAGCTAAGGTTGTTAGACAGGTCACACAGAATTGTGATACCTGTCTAAGAAATAATCCAAAAACCAGACCCTTGCCACCTCCTCTAATTAAACCTGTCCAACATTGGGGATCATACCCAGGAGAAGACTGGCAAGTAGATTTTACAGCCATGCCAAAGACCCAAGGGTTTTCTTATTTGCTAGTCTTTATTCACACATTCACAGGATGGATCAAAGCGTTCCCTACTAAGACAGAGAGAGCTACAGAAGTCTGTAAAGCTCTGCTGAAAGAGATAGTGCCTAGGTTTGGGCTGCCTCGGTCACTTCAGAGTGACAATGGGCCCTCATTTACAGCCACGATATCCCAGAACCTAGCTGCATGCTTAGGCATAAAATACTGGCTCCACTCATCCTGGAGGCCTCAAGCTTCAGGAAAGGTAGAGAGAGCCAACCAGACTCTTAAAAGGGCTCTGGCTAAGCTATGTCAAGAAACACATAATAAGTGGACACATATGCTACCCATAGCCCTCATGAGGGTACGGACATCCCCCAAACGGCCACTATTGTTAAGTCCTTATGAAATGATGTATGGACTTAATTTCTGATTTTTTTTTTGATGAGGATGCCAATACACTCTTAAAACATACAATTGACCTGGGAAGGTTTCAACAAGAACTCCAACGGTATGGAGAACAGATCCTCCCTAAACCACAGGAAGACTTGAAAAATCCCCAGGTAGAGCCAGGGGATCAAGTATTAGTAAAGACCTGGCAAGAAAAAGGGAGTCCAAACCAGCTGTCCGAGAAATGGACAGGGCCATATCAGGTTGTTCTAGTGACTTCAACTGCTGTAAAAGTGAAGGGTCTATCTGTCTGTGTCCACAATTCTAGAATAAAAACCCTATGGCCTAAAGGAGGAGGAGACAGAAACTGAGACTCCAAAGCCAGAGGACAGCTATTCCTGTGAACCTGTTGAAGATCTCAGGCTCTTGTTCAAGCGGAACCCCATCAACTCTCCCTCAGATAAGTAAAATGCATCATATGATGTTCTTCCTCTTTCTAATCATATCTCCCTGTATGGCTACTGATCTCTCCCTAAACAAGGCATATACACTTGGCAAACCACACTGCTTCTCAACTCAACCTAACCAGCCCGTGCTGGATCTGCATTAATGGCAGAAGTTGAGGGTATGTCCAACCTATCCCAGGGTATCAATGGCCCACCCTTCCAGCCGAGCTACGGGCTGTTACTCAGCGCACCCCATCTGGTCGCAGTATGGCCTTTTGGGAAAAAGGGGAAAAAAACTTCATGCCTTGGTACCAGCCACAACTGTCTCTATTTACCCCCTCGATGACATCTGCAATCCCACCTGAGCCCTTATTTTCTCTCTTGACTAACATCCCCCAAGTGACCTTCCCTATCTGTCTAAAAAGCCACTCCCTAACAGGGGTGTCAGTGGGAAATCTAGATGACTCACAATGTGGGGTGACCTTCACTGTTGAAACTGATGGGAAAAACCGGGACCTAGAAATTTCACTAGGGTATTATGATTTAGCCCAAAGTTTGAGAACTAGAGGTTCTGGCAGAACCGACACACTATACCTATCCCCGAACATGAGGCTCTCCTCAGATGCCATTAACCAGTCTCGAAAATCCATGTTCTGTTCTAGACGACCAAAGAACCACACCCGTTCATCCTGGTTTCTAAACCGGATGGGCAACTCTGACCCCTGTTATTCTCTTGTAGGGGTACCCACCCCTACAGACAGGGTGTGGGCCATCTCAGAGGGTGAGTGTGAGGTCTTGCAATGTGGAGTGGGAGGATGATTCCAACTATTTTGGGGACGGGGCAGAGATTTCCAGGGTCTGGGCCACCGCCCACTCCTTGGTCTTTTGACAGTGACTTGGAACTGTCATGGCACCTCTGGGTGTGTCGTTTCACTTGCTGATTGAGGATCAAAGTCTAGTCTTGTCTGCCATCTTGGTCTCATTTGATTCTAGTTGGTTTATGTTGTGTTGGGCTTTATGGGTTTATGTTGTGTTGGGTTTATGTTGGGCTACTTCATCCTTTCAAAAGTTGTGTCCTAGTGAAGTGGCCATGCGCAATGCCTGTGAACCAGATGGAGCGGGGTTCCAATGCCTTGCATCCCCTTTGTAGGTGTGTGATTTGAGTGACAGACCTAATGAAGGAGGAAACAGACAGAACAGGCTCCCTTTTGAAAGCAGGACTCCATCTTGAGCCGGACTGTGGACTTTGAGCTCTATGCCCAGTATCTATGGAAACGACGTACCAACTGGAAAACCAGCCCCGCCGCCCCCGCCATGGAAGAACCCCAGGGCTCGTACCTAGACTCTCCGTCACCTAAAAGAATGCCCCAATTATCTGTGTAACTGAGTAGAATCATAAATTCTATTATGCCATACTCCTATTAATAACTGTCCACTGTTAACTACCTAGGCTTAAAAGCATATGGATTGGGTTTAAGGCACATGAATCATGGGTTAACTTTGTATTTTTCTTTTCCTTTGTTCAGACTAGTTTCAGAGAATTTGGGGAGGTGGGTTTGAGCACGAACACTTAGGGTATCTAAGGTTTTCACAAAAACTGGTCGGGGTCCTTGGCTAAGAGGAGACTCTGCCTTGGGCCCGCCGGTGTAATGAACTGCACTCCACTATCTGCATTGTCCTTCTGAGTGAGTTTGTTCCCTGGAATGCGTGGCTAAAACACTAATTTTCCTCAAACTTAGTTTCCTCATTTATAAATAGGCTATTAAGCACATAGTTTGTGACTCTGTCAGACTGTACACACTGTAGCTGAGAACATGTATGTACGTAAAGCCCTCGGCAAGGACTGAAGTGTTAGTCGCTCAGCCGAGTCTGACTCTGCAACCCCCTGGACTGCGGCCCACCGGGCTCCTCTGCCCATGGAATTCTCCAGGCCAGCATGCTGGGCTGAGTAGCAGTGCCCGCCTCAGGGGATCTTCTGGACCCAGGGATCGAACCTGGGTCTCCCACATTGCAGACGGGTTCTTTCCCATCTGAGTCACCAGGGAAGCCCTTTTAGATAAGGGAAGGGCGAAAGCAGAACAGAGAAAAACTGTTTAGAGAATAAATAGTGAATGGAAACTCTCCAGGCTTGTGTTATCAGCCTGATTGAAATCGGGGGATCTGATAACAGAAAGGTAAGAATATTTCCCAGGGCTCTGGGAACAGAACAAGAAGGTATATAAATTCTTTCTTCCCAGAGATACACAAAGGCAACACAACGGACTGTTTTTTAGGAAACTCTGCAGGCAAAGGCAGAATCTTCAGGAATCCATCCACTCCAGGGGGGCACTGACCACCCCGGGGGTCAGGAAATGGCTCTCTGAATGCCCTTCTCAGCCTCGCCTGGGATGGCAGGCCTGAGGATTGCATTAAATTCTTCAACTCAGCCTGCAGCTTGGCAAAAAGCCTTCCCTCCTGGGTAGCTGAATAATTTTTAGATGATCCAGCTGGCACGTTGCGGAAACGTGCTAATGAGTCAGGAATGATCCTCTCAGGCTCCCCCACACCCCGCTTGCTCCAGGGGAGAGAATCTTCTGGGAAGCCAGTGAAAGATTTATGAGATTAATCCCGGAAATGCTTTTTCTTGCCCATCCATTGTTCTCAGCGGGGGTGCCAGGGGTGGTGGGTTTGGGGCGTGAGGGGCGGAGAGGGCAAATTAGAAGGGGACAAAGCCAGGACTCCTGCCTTTAAGGGAGAACCGGAGGAAAGAGGGACTCCGGCAGCCCGCTAATGAGGATTCCCTGACAATGAAATACACAGGATCCTTTCGGAATGTGCCTGACTGAGGCCCACAGAGCCTCAGAGATGAATTTGGGGAGGGAAGGAGGTGGGGGGACTAGGGGCCCTGAGGGAAGGGAAGCCCATTCCAGCTTTGCTGGAAGGAGTCTGATAAATTAGCTTCTCTGTTCCCACACTGAACAAGGAGGAGGTGGGGGAGGGACGGAGCAAGAAGGAGGAGGGGGCATCCCGCTTGAGCCCTGCAGTGCCTTTTGTCACCCAGGGAAACCCCCTTTCCACTCCCTGCAGGTTGCTGCCTCTTCTTGGAGTGAGACAGTCTACCTCTCTGTTACCTTGTGGGCTGGAGCGCTGTCTGGTCCTTCTCAGAACTCAAGGCTCCTCGAGAGAAAGTGGAGGGGATGGGAGTTCAGTCACTGGGAAAAGAGGATGTGGCTCTTTGGCAGCAAAACTTCTTACATGCTCTCTGTGGATTTCTTAAAATACAAAATGGCCAAATAGAATAACAAGATTGCATCACTTTGGTTTTGTTTCAGCCAGGGAAGGCCGGGGAAACAGACACCAGGCATGCTTTGGTTTGATAGATTATTCAAAAGGCCTTGAGCTTGCCACAGCTTTCAGGTTTCTTCTTCAAGAAACCTTTTGGTTGTAAAGACAACTAGTCCATTAGAATTTCACTTCTTAGGTCTTTCCCCAACTAGAAATAGCCAGCACTGGGGGAGGCATCAGGCGGTGTGGAGCCCAGCGGTGGGTAACCAAGAGACGGGCAAGCCACAGGGCAGGGCCTTGATCTACAAGGCCTCCACTCAGCACCACTTTCCTCCTTGTTTCAGGCAGCATCCAGCCAGCGTGGAGAGGCCTCCTAGAAGCCGGGGGAGTAGGCAGGGGGCTAACTTTCAGTCTGACTGCGGCCTGCTGGGCTCAGGGGTTGTCTTCTCTGCTCATGCTACCTCCATCCACAGCTTTCCAAACACAGGAGTATTGTTTCACTAGTAAAACTGAATTTTTTATAACTTGCTGTAACCACTGACAGCCTTATAGCAGAAAGGGTGTTCACACCATTTCCGTTCCAGAAATTTCTAAGTGGTCTCCAAAGGTCTCAGAAGTCAGACTTTTACTTTTGCTCATTAAAGGAGATTGCCTGGATGAGTCCACCAAAGCATTGACATTTGCATTTTTAGTATGTCTTTTATGTCTTTTCTCTGTCTTGTTGTTTAGTCACTCAGTCGTGGCCCACTGTGTGACCCCATGGACTGCAGCACACCAGGCTTCCCTGCCCTTCACTATCTCCTGGAGTCTGCTCAGACTCATGCCCACTGAATCAGTGATGCCATCTAACCGTCACATCCTCTGCTGCCCCCTTCTTTTATTTTCAATCTTTCCCAGCATCAGGATCTTTTCCAGTGAGTTGGCTCTTCACATCAGGTGGCCAGAGTACTGGAGCTTCAGCTTCAGCATGAGTCTTTTCCATGAAAATTTGGGGTTAATTTCCTTTAGGATTGACTGGTTTGATCTTGCAGTCCAAAGGACTCTCGAGAGTCTTCTCACACCACAGTTTGAAAGCATCAGTTCTTTGGCGCTCAGCCTTCTTTATGGTCCAACTCTCACATCCGTACATAGACTACTGGGAAAACCATCCTTTGACTATACAGACCTTTGTCGGCAAAGTGATGTCTCTGTTTTTTAATACACTGTCTAGGTTTGTCATAGCTTTTCTTCCAAGGAGCAATCATCTTTTAATTTTGTGGCTGCAGTCACCATCTGCATTGATTTTGTAGCCCAAGAAAATAAAGTCTGTCACTGTTTCCATTTTACCTCCTTCTATTTGCCACGAAGTGATGGGACTGGATGCTATGATCTTGGTTTTTTGAGTGTTGAGTTTCAAGCCACCATTTTCACTCTCCTTTTTCACCCTCATCAAGAGGCTTTTTAGTTCTTCTTTGCTTTCTGCCATTAGAATTGTATGTGCATATCAGAGGTTGTTGTTATTTCTCCCGGCAATCTTGATTCCAGCTTGTGAGTCATTCAGCCCAGAATTTCACATGATGTACTCTGCACAAAAATTAAATAAGTGGGATGACAGTATACAGCCTTGACATACTCCTTGCCCAATTTTGAACCAGTCCATTATTCCATATCTATTCTAATTGGTGCTTCTTGACCTGCATATAGGTTTCTCAGGAGACAGTGGTCTGGTACTCTCATCTCTTTAAGAATTTTCAATAGTTTGTTGTGATCTACACAGTCAAAGGCTGTAGAATAGTCAATGAAGCAGAAGTAGATGATTTTTGGAATTCCCTTGCTTTTTCTATGATCCAATGGATGTTGGCAATTTGATCTGGTTCCTCTGCCTTTTCTAAATCTGGCTTGTACATCTGGAAGTTCTCAGTTCACATACTGTTAAAGCCTTGCTTGGAGAATTTTAAGCATTACCTTGCTAGCATGTGAAATGAGCACAGCTGTGTGGTACTTTGAACATTCTTTGGAATTGCTTTTCTTTGAGATTGGAATGAAAACTAACCTTTTCCCGTCCTGTGGCCACTGCTGAGTTTTCCAAACTTGCTGGCATATTGAGTGCAGCACTTTAATAGCATCATCTTTTTTCTGTCTTAAAGCTTTTAAATGCTAATCACCTTAAAAATTGTATAGCGGCTCTCCAGTACTTAAGTTCTATAAAATATTGGACTTTCCCATTAATATGAGATCTGGGATGGTGTGTGTGTGTGTGTGTGTGTGTGTGTGTGTGTGTATGTGTGTGTGTGTGTATGTTGGCTGAGGGGGATGTAGTTTCAATTATAGCTAAGAAAACTCCAACTTGACTATAGGCTTGATGTCCTGAGCATATGTTCTAGATGTTGGGGACAGTTCTAATTCTGAATATTCAGACCTGTGGTCAGACTAAGTGTTTTGGTTGAGAAATTGAAGCCGGCTCAGAGAAATAAGCAGGTGGTTCATTATAGCCCTGGTTTGCATTTTCTAGTTTGCTTGTATGTAGCATAGACCTTGGGCCATTCTCCAGATCACCAGTATCTCAATTACCTGTTTAATATTATGAAATATGTTGAGTCATTCCATCTTAGGTCTATTTCCAGTTTCTCGTCACTGGATTCAACCTGAGTCTAAACTTTATTTAATAAACCACCTCTGCCTACCTGGCCAGCCCTAGATGAACACCTGTGATTAATTCAGGGGAAATTCAATTTAACAAGTTCTCACTGCCTGCTGGGTATGCCCCTGGTTCCCGGCACACAGCTATGCATAACACAATCTCTGAAGTATTATGTTACAGTGAAATACTTTTTCTTTCAAAACCAGAAAGAATAATAATAAACTTTTGATAATGGTTCTTTCCACACTCTGTTGCCTTATCTTTTGGAGGAAGATCGAAATGAGGAGATCAATATGAGAAGTGGAGCCACAGGGCACAGGTTCAAGATTTGGTTGTGAGAACAAAACTTTTAATTGTGGGCTTTTGATTTCTTCTCATGAGATATGCAGGATATTCCAAGCTTTATCAACACTTGGAAAACCCAGTGGAGTGGTTTTTTTTTTTTTTTTTTTTTAATAACCCCATGTTCATTGCTAACAGGAAACAGAAAGAGTGATTTAAAAAAAAAAATTGGAACTAGGTCTGCTGTGAATTAGAATGACACCACTGATGCATTTCACATGGGCTACTAAACAGTTTCAGATATAAATTACTTTCAGTGCTCTTCACTCATTGCCCCCCTTGTCCTGAACAGGAGCTTCCGCTACTTAAAGCTGATTGAAGAAAACAACAACAAAACCCACTGTATTTACCAACATTGGTGATCCAGCCAATCCCTCTGGCCTCTGCGTTTTGAACTCATGTGGCGTTTGCTTGAGTCTGAGGCAGGCTGAGCAGCAGAGGTTCAGACCACCCACTTGGAGGATCTCTAAGACAGTGCTGGAGTAACCTTGAACTGTAGCACTTAGCGCAAGCTCCTGGGTTTGAGCAGAGGTGACCTTGACTCCATCAGAAAGTATTTTGCAAATGTCTTCTTGTGAGTGTCCTCCAGTGCATGAGGCTTAGCCTGGGACTCCTGGTGCCCACACCTGCTTGTGGGAAGGGCCTCTTTTCAGTTTCCTGGCTTTTCAGCAGACACAATGTATTTAAACATTTTCATGTTAAAAAAATAAGCTCAGAATGCCCAGCATTCTCCCATCAACTGCCTATTTTATCTCTCTACTAGGAAAACTCTTAAATCAGGGATGCCCCACATTCTCTGGTGAGGAGCTAGTTTTGAGTTTGCAGAATCATAGAATCATAGATTATTCAACCTGAATGCTGGTTTGAATTCTTTCATTTTATTGGTGGGGCAGCCACAGTCCAGAGAAGTGGGAGAACTTGTCTAAAGTAACAGTGCTTCTATTCATTTACTCATTTATTCACGTATCAAACAATTTTCAAATATCTGCTGTGTTAGACATCGTGTTGGGCACTGTATATTCCATCAAGAATAAGACAGAAGGGACCTCGTCCGTCAGAAGTTTGCAGTCAAGATGGGAAGATGATAAGAAAATAAACCTTACAAATGGTGATGTGTTTCATGAATTTAATGAACGGGTTAGGGGTCTGTCTTCAAGGGAAGGGAAGGGAGGGGATGTCTCGGGTGCCGGGGAGGGGAGCTGGGGTGTGATGCAGGTGCATTGTTGATAGAGGGAAGTAAGGTACAGAACAGAAGACAACGGCAGCCCACGCCTGGTTCTCAGGCAGGCGTCCTCTTCAGCATCCATGTGGGTATCAGTGGAGTATCACTGTTGTATTGGTAGATCTTTAGTGACCAATGGTTTATTATTAGATATTACTCTAAACTGTTTCAGAGATCCCTGGCTTCTCTTTTTTCATCTGTTGTCATGGAGGCGAAAGACTAAAGCAGGTGAGATTTTTATGCAAAACACATATTCCACTGCATCCTGGTATGGAGAAGGGATGCAGTGGGCGCAGCAACAGGCTCACTGAGTTATAATGTCAGAGTTTATCCACTGCTCACTCCTGAGAATGAAGTACGCACAAAGATAACTCAACACAGCCCAAGCCTCATTGCTCCTCCTCAGCTAGAGAGCCTTTCCTTCCACTGAGCTCCAGGTCTCTGTGATGGAACTTAGGACTCTTTAGTGTATGTAACACCTGCCCTCTGTAATGTCTTGTAAGGATATTTGTTCCTTGAGGCTAAGATGGTGTTGAATTCATCATCCTCCAGCAAACCCAACCCCCAGCCTATTGCCAGCTCATAAGAATTGCTTAATGAATATTTGTTGAATGAATCTTATAGAAGGACTTAAAGAGAAACTATAGGGAGAAGAGCTGTTAGAAAAGCAATGCTCCTTCTTTTTTCTTTTTGGTTTTTGCCCAGTGGTTGGTATAGGAAGCCCATAGTTATTATTGTTACTACCAATCACAAAAAATGACTATCCTAGGATTGTTGATTGTTTAATTCCTCTGATGAAGCCATTGGCTTAGTGACAAGAATATCAGTGAGGATAGAGAACCAAACCCGGAGCTGTTTAGTAGAACCCACAGCAGAACATCATTGCATCATTCAGCTGGGATGTGAAGTCCTGTCTGAGCATTCTGTTCCCAGCACTGGGAGGGCTCTGTCTCTGTCCCAGGTCAGAGAGTGACACAGACCCGGCATCCTGTCTCCTGACCCTCACTCTCCAGGCTGCAGGCCAGTCCCACAGGAGGCAGCTGGACGTACAGACCCATCAGGAAGTACACACAGCCCTATGAGGTTCTCACAAGTAGAGGTCAACACTACATCTGCCCTGGAAAATCTGGGGGAAAGGACACTCTATCAGCACAAGCCTTCCCTCTAACTCTGCTCTGGCCCTTCTCACAAGCAAAAGACCAGAATGGCACAAGGCATTCCAAAGTCTGTTCTAAGGCCATGTGCCCACCTGGAAACGAATATAAATCTGAGGGCAGGTTCCTATTTCTGCCGAAGTGAGGAACTTCTGCTGAATGATGGTAGTGGGATGGTACAGAAGATCAAGAGGGCTGGCAGGAGAGCCCAGAGCCAGAACCCGAGGGGCCTGGGAAGGTCCTTCCTGCTGTAATACCCCCTCCACAGTCACATTCCTTTGAAAAACATTCATTTTTTAATGGCAAGAGAAGGGTTCAAAAGCTCCAGAATCTGAAGTGACAGTGTGAAGTTGTTGCAGGTCAGAGGTGGGAGATGAAAATACAGATAATGAAAAGGATTACTGTCAGCAATTTGCTGATTGATGCTCTGCCTCAGGTCAACACACAAGTCAAGGCCAGGGAAAGCGGGCCACAGTGAACTGGGTGTCTGGGCCAGAGGCACCGAGAGCTGTCTGCTGCTTAGTGGAGGCTTCCTGTTCTCTTGCTGAAGACCTCAGGAAAGGCCACCTGCCCGCCCGATCCGTTCACGTTGTATGGCCTGGTTTCCTCTGGGTTGAACACCCTGTCATTACTGTCAGATGAAGAGAGAAAGACCACTATATTTCTTACTTCTTTCTCTTCTCTTTATCCCTACCTAAAACATAAGCAGAAAGAAAGAAAAAGAAATCCAGGTTAGAAGGGCCCAGCACTTCGGATGAACGGTAAGAGCCAAACCTCCACAGTTGAAAGGAAACACTACAGGTTGTTGTGTGGGGGCCTGGAATCACCAGGGGGTCAGTTAACTCCTTGTTTGAGGGATTAGCCATTCTGGTACCTGCAGATAGTTTCTTAAACAGTAGTGTTTGGAGTCCACACTGTAGGAGTAAGCGAAGTGTTGATAAAAGGGCTTCCAGAACAAATCAAGAATCCTAATGTCAATGCAGGAGGAGGCATGTGGGGCTTCGGTCTTTTGGTTAACAGCTTGGCACGCATTCATGGCTAGAGCAATCTAAGACTAACAAAAGACAGCTTTTAAAGGAAAAGCTCTTTTCGTAGAAGAACTAGTCAACAGTCTGTTTGTTCTTCGAAGGCTGTTTCGTTAGAGTCCTGGTTGCCGCCAACCATACAGTCCTCCCAGGGGCCGCATCTCCCGGGCCTTGCAGCTTGTGTACGCCAGTTGGCTTTGGGCTGCATCAGAGAGATTTTAGCTTCGGAACCAAATCTTTTGTTCTTGGTTGCCGCTCGCTTGTGTTTTAAATTGCCTTGTGCAATTGCCAAGGTTATTTACAATGACAGAAGCTCTTCTGCATTTTCTTTACCCACCCTTTGCTGTATTAGTTTGGCAAGTTGCTTCCTAGGGAATAAGTTTTGCAACTGGGAGGGTGGAGATCTGATTCTGGGGACCAATTTGGTGTAGCTTTCAAAATACGCTCACAGCCCTCATGCTAATGAAACAGTCCCCAAACAGAAACCATCCTGGGTGTTTCACTATTCTGCCCATTCCCATAGTCATCTCTTCGGAAATAAGTGGTGGGGGTGGGGGCAGGGCTCTACTTTCAGAGAATGCATAAAAATGAAATTAATTATAGGCCCACACTCTCATTTCTTGAACTCATAGAGCCAAAGAACGGTCGAATTGGCAGGGATTAATCTGATCTTATTTTATAGATGAGAAATTGAGGTCCAGAGAGGAAGTGTAATTTCCATCCCCTCTCAGCCACCTCCCTTGCCCCTGGTCCCCCTACTGCTAGTCTCAAAGCTAGTTACCGGCAGACTGGGATAGAAACCAGGTTTTTGCTTTTCAGACTAGATTTAACTCATCAGTTAGAATTGTCATAGCTCCAACCTAGATCTCTCCTAGGCTGGGCCACTCAATTTTTATTTTTGGTGTTGATTTCCTCAGAGCTGTCTGGCTAAATTAATTTTACTCAGCCAACATTTTAGAAATTAGGGTCTTTCTAACTTTTGTATCAGAATTGTCTGTTAAAAATACACCCCCCCACCCAGACTCTCCCAATGTTCAGAATCAGAATCTCTTGAAGAGAGTATATGCAGAATCTGGATTTTAATAATCTTCCCTGAAAGAGTCTTATGTACTTGTGAACTACTTTACCTGACCCAAAGTCAAGTTCATGTATTTTATTGTCTTAAAATGCTTACTTAAAAGAAAAATCATGAAACTACATCAAACTTGGAAGCTTCTGTACAGGAAAAAAAATTAACAAAATAGAAAAGGCAAATTACAGAATAGGAGAAACATTTTGCAAATCACATGTTGGATAAGAGGTTAGTATCCAAAATATATAAAAACTCAATTCATTAAAAAAAAAAACACAAATTAAGAAATGCATGGAGGAGTTAAAGACTTAACATTCAGTAACCCTTTAAATAAAATGCCTCAATCCAATCTCCAACCCTCTAAGGCATATTTGCTTTCCAGTAGCGTGGAGGAGTTATCTTGCCTTTAGAGCCTGCCAAGCTCACAGCTTTAGTGAATTACTGCATTTTTTCTGATTCCTAGTGCACAGATATTTTTTATGTGTGCATGTATATACTCGTCCTTCCCTGGTGGTTCAGTGGTAAAGAATCCACCTGCCAATGCAGGAGGCGCTGGAGACGCAGGTTCGATCCTTGGATCAGGAAGATTCCCTGGAGAAGGGAATGGCTACCCACTGCAGTATTTTTGCCTGGACAATTCCATGGACAGAGGAGCCTAGAGGGCTATAGTCCATGGCGTTGCAAATAGTCAGACGTGACTTAGCGACTAAACAACAGCAACAAATGTATATGCTCAAGCTTTACTCCCTCCCTTACTCTTTTTAAAATTAAGTCTTTTAAAATATGTTACCTATAATTTCTAAGAGTTTAGAGTAGAAGGAATGACTTCAAAACATAAACTTAAAACTCTGTCCTGAGACTAAGACTCTGGCTCTGAGATAAGAATAGCAACAGTTCTCCCGATGCTTTCTTTGGAACATCTTCCATTCCTGCTACTGTTAGATTGATGTTGCTCTTTGTTTCCCTTAGAACATGAGTTATTCTCCTAATATGGCTCAGTGCCTGACAAAGCTCTCTCAATATAGATGAATTCTCTCTTAAATGACTTTATTAAGCCCATCAGTGATTCACTTAGCAAGCACTTTTGTAATAAATTTGCAATATCCTCTAAAGAAGTGGATCTGGAGGAAAGCCAGACTAATGTAGGAGGAACATGGTTTAAGAATGAGTGAATCATTCTCAAAAGCACACAAGATGGCTATAGAAATGTGTTAGTATGTTTCTTTCCGCAGATGAACCTGAGATCCTTTGCAGATAATGAAACAAACAAAATTCCTACAGATTAAGAATCCCAGGCAAGCTTTCAATGAGTTTATTTGCTTTATCTTGGAGAGAATAGTCATGAGAGGGTGCTGAATTCTATCAGCGAGGAATCAGGTGAGATGGGATTTGGTTCTAGAATCCCCTTAGCACTGCAGTATGCAAATCACGGAAGAGCTTCAAGACACAGGAACTATGCAAGTGTGTCTTAGGGATTCCCAGAGAAACCTCCATTTCCTTCATTAAGGATGGCTTAGTAAAGCAGTTCAAAAAGTCATTTTTGGCAGATCACTATTTTTTAAATTTGAAACTCATCTACATTTTTTTTTTTAATCATAACCCTGAGTGGTTCAGATCCCTTGTCAGTTCACAAGGGTCCAGTTAACCCATAATTGTGGAAGAAGACAAAGAAACGACTTTAGTTTGGCATAAGAACTGTGATAAAATGTGCAGATGAGGAGCCCTTGACATTGACTCTGAGAGTCAAAGACTTCCTGGAGAAGATAATGGCAGGGCTAAGCCTAGGAGGAAAAGAAAGAAGGCATCAGGCAGTGTGGGAGTGGTAGAAGTGGGTGGATAGTATGCAATGCAGTGTTTCAAGTGTGAAGAAAAGCAGGATTGTGATAGATATAATTGTTACTTTGCAAAGACCAACATCTGCACCCTCTCCCTAATATCAGGTTGATTTCCTTTGGAACTGAACCTCTTCCTTTTCCTCTTCCCTACTGGGGTATTACTGGCAGGAGGAAATGCACAGGTCTCCCCGTCCTGCTGGAGAGCTGGATGAGCTTCATCCTCCCTTACCTGACTTCAGCACAACCATGGCACCAAGTGAAGCTGAGCCACTTGGGTGCTTTCTCCTAGAACCAAAATTCTCTTGGTCCAGGGCTGGATAGAAGGCTTGGGGATAATTCATTGCAGTTGTGGCTTGCCTTCTAGATGGGTCCCATTAGAACACTATTGCAGTGCTTTCTATTTCCCCCTGAGTCTCCATGGTTCCTACCACTTCTCAAGTGTCAACCCCCCATCCTTTCAATAAAGTCTCTTTTGTTTAGATTGAGTAAATGAGTCCATTTTGGGAAGTAGCAAGGAGTTTATCATGGGTGGGGCACAGCAGATGCTGGGTAGTCATTGACAGGGTAGATCAGAAAGTGTCTTAGATGATACACAGAGTCCTTTCAGCTTTATTCCCTAGGCATTAGGGTTCTCTGAGCTATTTTAAGCATGAGCAACTTCATGTTGTTTTTGTGGCTGCTCTGTGGCGAATTATCTGGAAAAGGTGATGGGAGCAGACTAGAAGCAGAGAGGGAGAGCTTAGGATGATAGCGATCCTCTAGGCAAGAAGTCCAGAGGCTTGAGTCTCTAGGACTTGGATAATTCAGATGAAGGAGGTAAGGGAGAGATGTGGGTTCTTACTCTCAGGTGTGGGGACTCAGAGGATGTTGGAGTATATTCGTCAGGGTTTCCTAGAGGAAAAAAAAATCAGTAGGAGGAATTGGCTCACATAATTATGTAGGCTGAGAGGTGCCACAGTCTGCCATCCTGGAGACCCAGGACTGTTGGGAACATAATTTGGTCTGATTCCAAAGTCCTGAGAACTAGGGGAGTCGATGGTGTCAGTCCCAGTCTGAGGGTTGGAGAGGATGAGATGTCCTAGCTCAATTAGCGAGACAAGAGAAAAAGGGGACAAATCCCTCCTTCCTCTGTCTTTGTTCTATTTAGGCTCTCAGGGGACTGGACGATGTCTAGCGTCTTAGTCCATTTGGGATCCTGTACTATAGAGTGGGTGACTTACAACAACAGAAATTTACTTCTCACAGTTCAGGAGGCTGGAAGTTGAAGATAAGGTGCCGGTATGGTGTGGTTCTGGTGAGAGCCCTCTTTTGGCGCTTAGAGCACCAGCTTCTGGCTGTGACCTCAAGTGGTATAAGGGTGCTAAAGAGCTCTGTGGGGTCTCTTCTGTAAGGCCACTAATCCTTTTCATGAGGACTCCACCCTCATGACCTTATCATCCCCCCAAACCCCACCTCCTAATAACTACCTTGATGTTAGAATTTTAACATGTAAATTTTGGGGGATAAAAATATTTAGACTATGGCACCCACCTACAGCAATCACCTTTATAGAGTCCACTGAGTCAAATAGTCATCTCATCTGGAAATAACACACCAGAAATAACATTTAATCTGGGCATCCTCTGGTCAGTCAAGTTGACACAAAATAAACCACCCAGAAATAACATTTAATCTGGGCATCCTCTAGTCAGTCAAGCTGACACAAAATGAACCATCTCAGTGGAGCGATCCTAAAGATAAGGAGTAAAAGAAGAGAGGTGTGTGTGTGTGGTGTGTGTGTGTGGTGTGTGTGTGTGTGGGGTGTGTGTGGTGTGTGTGTGGTGTGTGTGTGTGTGGTGTGTGTGTGGTGTGTGTGTGTGGGGTTGTGGTGTGTGTGTGTGTGTGTGTGTGTGGTGTGTGTGTGGTGTGTGTGTGGTGTGTGTGTGTGGGTGTGTGTGTGGGTGGTGTGTGTGTGTGGGTGTGTGTGGTGTGGGTGTGTGTGGGTGTGTGTGTGTGTGTGGTGTGTGTGTGGTGTGTGTGTGGTGTGTGTGTGTGTGGGGGGGGTGTGTTTGGTGTGTGTGT
Organism: Odocoileus virginianus; assembly: GCF_023699985.2. Lineage (NCBI taxonomy): Eukaryota > Metazoa > Chordata > Mammalia > Artiodactyla > Cervidae > Odocoileus > Odocoileus virginianus. The sequence continues at coordinate 60,923,053 of NC_069687.1, read as the reverse complement.
GTGTGGTGTGTGTGTGGTGTGTGTGTGTGGTGTGTGTGTGTGTGGGGGGGTGTGTATGGTGTGTGTTTGGTGTGTGTGTGGTGTGTGTGTGGTGTGTGGTGTGTGTGTGGGGTGTGTTTGGTGTGTGTGTGTGTGGTGTGTGTGTGGTGTGTGTGTGTGTGTGTGTGTGTGTGTGTGGTGTGTGTGTGGTGTGTGTGTGGTGTGTGGTGTGTGTGTGTGTGTGGGGGGTGTGTTTGGTGTGTGTGTGTGTGGTGTGTGTGTGGTGTGTGTGTGTGTGTGTGTGTGTGTGTGGTGTGTGTGGTGTGTGTGTGTGTTGGTGTGTGTGTGGTGTGTGTGGTGTGTGTGTGTGTGTGTGTGTGTGTGTGTGTGTGGTGTGTGTGTGGTGTGTGGTGTGTGTGTGTGTGTGGGGGGTGTGTTTGGTGTGTGTGTGTGTGGTGTGTGTGTGTGTGTGTGTGTGGTGTGTGTGTGGTGTGTGTGTGTGTGTGTGTGTGTGTGTGTGTGTGGGGTGTGTTTGGTGTGTGTTTGTGTGGTGTGTGTGTGGTGTGTGTGGGGTGTGGGGTGTGTGTGTGTGGGGTGTGTGTGTGGGGTGTGTGTGTGGGGGGTGTGTGTGTGGTGTGTGTGTGTGTGTGGTGTGTGTGTGTGTGGTGTGTGTGTGTGTGTGTGTGTGTGTGTGTGTGTGTGTGTGTGTGGTGTGTGTGTGTGGGGTGTGTGTGGGTGTGTGTGTGGGGGGGTTGTGGTGTGTGTGTGGGGTGTGTGTGTGTGGTGTGTGTGTGTGTGTGGGGTGTGTGTGGGGTATGTCTGTGTGTATGGGGTGTGTATGTGTGGGGTGTGTGTGTGGTGTGTGTGGGGTGTGTGTGTGGGGGGTTGTGGTGTGTGTGGGGGGTGTGTGTGTGTGTGGTGTGTGTGTGGTGTGTGTGGGGTGTGTGTGTGGGGGGTTGTGGTGTGTGTGTGGGGTGTGTGTGTGGTGTGTGTGTGTGTGGTGTGTGTGTGGTGTGTGTGTGTGTGTGTGTGGGGTGTGTGTGTGTGGTGTGTGTGTGTGTGTGGTATGTGTGTGTGTGGTGTGTGTGGTTTGTGTGTGGGGGGTGTGTGTGTGTGGTGTGTGTGTGTGTGTGTGTGGTGTGTGGTGTGTGTGTGGGGTGTGTGTGGTGTGTGTGGGGGGTGGTGTGTGTGGTGTGTTTGTGGGGGGTGTGTGTGTGTGGTGTGTGTGTGCTGTGTGTGGTGTGTGTGTGTGTGTGTGTGTGTGTGGTGTGTTGTGTGTGGTGTGTGTGTGGTTTGTGTGGTGTGTGTGTGGTGTGTTGTGTGTGGTGTGTTGTTTGTGGTGTGTGTGTGGTGTGTGTGTGTGTGTCTGTGTGTGTGTGTGTGTATTGTAGAGCTCAGTTGTGGTCCTCAGTGTTAACTGAATCAGAAACTCTTCTCCTGCTGCAACAGCAGTGAGAAGACATCCATCTGCTGGCTGTGACGTCTACAAACCTGGTCAGGTGGGGGTTGCAGCTGGGGAGCCCTGGTGCAGGTCTGAAAGGTGGGCATGGAGCCCAGGGGAGTGAAGTGGGTGATGTGTGGGTTGGTGGGAGTTCCAGGAAGTTCAGGTGTGAAAAGCTGTGCCTTCTGCCCGTAACAATGGAGTTTTCTGGGATCCCTTTCCTTTCCCCTCTGGGGCCTCCAGAGTTGGGCTGTTATGTTCTCTTTCCTTTCTCACACTTGCTGTCACCTGAGGTTACCGTCTCTCAGTGACTCCCTGAGAGGTTCCCATGATGGTGGGGGGAATGGCTTTGACTTAGAATTAGACTGGGGCCTGTGCACAAAGGGTGAGTCCTTCTCGGTGAGAGCAGTAGGGCTGGGAAGGAGAACTTCCAACATCCTGTTAGTAGTGGGCTGCCTGGGGTCCAGTTGGTCCAAGCAAGCAGACTGTGCACCAGTGGTTTTCTACCTTGAAGGCGCTCACCCCCTGAGGTTTCCTTACTCTCTGGCAAAGAAGCTTCTGTATCACAAATATCTGAGCTTTGCTGAACAAGCTATTCCAGAAACAAAGGGACAGATTACAGTGCAAAGGCTCAGCCTGTGGGAAAAAAGAACAATTCTCTTTTTCTTCTTCCTTGGAAGTGGGAAGAAATTACTTTCCCTAGAACCAAAATGCTAAGGGGACTCATCTCTGGTCTTGACCATGAAATGCTTTGATCCCACGAAATTTTCTGAAGTCCGCTTTGGCTTATGGGTTTAAGAGAAGCGTGAAGTATAAGAGGTTGTAGTCAGGAAAAGGCGGATCCCAGAAACAGTTTTATGAAAATTAGGGTAGTCATACCTTCAGTGTGAGAGGCATTTCCCCCAACCTTACTCCTCTTTTGGCTCTCCATTACACAGTTAATAACATATTATCACTTTTGAGTGATACTTGTTTATCACTTGTATCTTTCCTTAAATGAAGAACTTCTTGAAGACATGACCTCTATCTTACGCATTTTCCTACTTTCTAGAGCCTATTCCAGAGACTGGCATTCAACAAGGGCTCAGTCAGTTTTTGAGGATTGGATGTGAATGATTTTCAGAAACTCCCATATTTGTCAAACTTCCTTCAAACTTCCTTTGCTAAACTTCCTTCTCTGTTTAGCAAAGCTCTCATTTTGATCAGACAATGACAAGGAAAGGGGAGGAGAGTGTATCCAGGGCTAATGGATCTGATATCTTTATATTACTTAGTCACCCCTCTGATCCCTCCATCTGGCCGGTAAGAGATGTGGGTTCCGTACCTGGGTCTAGAAGATCCCCTGGAGGAAGGCATGACAACCCACTTCAGTATTCTTGTCTGGAGAATCCCACAGACAAAAGAACCTGGTGGGCTACCGTCCATGGGGTTGCAAATAGCTGGACATGACTGAAATGACTTAGCTCACATGCATGCATGCACAATCCTTCCCCCAGAAAAAGAATTTGTTATTCAGGAGCGCCTCTGAAACTCATGAACATCAAGTTCTTAACAACTGATGATGGTAGACTTGCTTATTAAAAAATTCTTTTGTTGATAGTTCAGGGCTCTAATGTGATTTTTCTTTTCCTTTTCTGGTTCTTACCCTCATTCTCTTTCTTTATAATGTCTTCTGCATTTCTTCCCAGTCATCCAGGTATCAAGAGACTGAATAATTCCCAGTCCCTTTTGATTCTGAGTAAACTCCAGTATTCTTGGGCTTCCTTTGTGGCTCAGACGGTAAAGAATCTGCCTGCAGTGTGGGAGACCTGGGTTCTATCCCTGGGTTGGGAAGATCCCCTGGAGGAGGGCATGGCAACCCACTCCAGTATTCTTGCCTGGAGAATCCCCACGGAGAGAGGAACCTGGCGGGCAAAGAGTTGCAAAGAGTCAGACACAATTGTGTGACTAAGCATAGCACAAACTCTTCTTAGGAGTTAAGGAAGAAGCTGTGGTCTGTATGTATATGAGCAAATCCAGGCAGATGGCAAATGCGCAAAAAGAGTTCTACTTCTACATACGAGAAAACAGTGACTCTGCCAAGAGACAAAAGAGAGGAGCTGGGAAGGAATGAAGGGCTCTGGACCCACAGCCTGCGAGCAGGCCCAGCCAGGGTGACTGCGCTGCTGTAACCACTTTAATGCTCACCTTTTTTGGGTGCATGCTCTATTTCCCTTTCTAATTTCTCCTTAGATTCCAAGTAAAATTCTTTTGAAAAGCCCAGCATGTGTTGGCTAAAGCAAAAGAGGAAGAAGAAAAGGAGTTTTGTCTACATTTAGATTTGAAAACGAGACGCAGATTAAGTTTGCTATGCCCCAGGGCAGTGATTGCTAATTCTGGGGAGGTGCCAAACTCCTTTGTGAATATTCTGAACACTGCAGAGTCCTTTCTTAGAAGAATGTACATTTTCAAAAACATTTTTTGTTCAGCTTAAGGGAGTCTTTGGGGGCTTCCCTGGTGGTTCAGACAGTAAAGAATGCACCTGCAATGCAGGAGACCTAGGTTTGATCCTTGAATTGGGAAGATCCCCCAGAGGAGGGCATGGCAACCCATTCCAGTCTTCTTGCCTGGAGAATCCCCATGGATAAGGAGCCTGGTGGCCAACATACAGTCCCTGGGGTCGCAAGAGTCAACACGACTGAATGACTAAGCACAGCCCAGCCCAGGGAGTGTGAGGTGCTGTAGATTCCCTGCTTGAGTGTGTATGTGTGTGTGCTAGTCGTGTCCGACTCTTACATTTATTAGATATTTCTTAGCACATGATCTCACTTAATCCTGCCAACAACCTTAGGAGGTAACTATATGATTTTCATTCTGTAGATGAGGAATCTGAGACTCGCCCTCAGCAATTTGCCCAAAGTCAGTGATCCAAATGCAGCCCATGCTCTAAATCCCTCTGCTAAGTACCTCCACATGTTTTGTGCTCTTCTGACTTTGAAGATGAGAGTTATTTACACATCTGTTATCTGGAATGCCAAGGTGCCCCCCCCCCCCCCCACCTCCACGATTTACTGTGGTGATTGCAGTCAAGTACAGCTGCATCCATTTCCATGAGTCTCATGCTCTTTGGGGGCAAGGTTCTTTTTGAACCTCCAACTGTCATTCTTTTTTATGTTCTGGGCAAGCCTGTCTCAGCAGAGTATATTTTCTTGATAATAATGTGAAAAGTTAAGTGATTTTTTTAAAAAAAGTATGGGCCATTTTTTAAAAAAGTCTTTATTGATTTGTTACAATATTGCTTCAGTTTCAGGTTTTGCTTTTTGGCCACAATGCATGTGGGATATTAGCACTCTGCCTAGGGACTGAGCCCACACCCCTGCACTGGAAGGCAAAATAGCTTAACTACTGGTCCTACAAGGAAGTCCCCAAAGCTAAGTGATCATATCAGATGCAAAGAATATGTTCTCTTTAAAGGACACCTGATCGTCTTCACTTCAGGCACCATTATTTGAGCACCTACTGTATGCCAGGCACTACGCTGGTGTCTTGGCACATGTGTATATTTATCGCTCATATCCTAGTGAGGAAACACATGCTCTTTTAAGCAGCTGTGGACTAAAAGCCCTGGGATTTTTGAGTTTTTAGAGACTTGGAGTTTTCCTCCTAAATAGTGTGAATAGAGTGATCAAAACTTGATGTGGGTAACATTTATCTCTATACTGGGGTATAATTCTCCTTAAAGGACAGGGAAAAGTATACTGCAGAGGGGCGTGGGCTTGGATTTCTGGCCATGCTGTGACGTGGATTCACCATTTAACTGGGAAGGCCATCCACCGTGGTATGAATGTAGAGGACAGGAGGACATGCGTTTTATGACGAGGGCCATTAATAACTGCAGTCATGTCATTTCATTGATACCTACAGTGCATAACATAGAACTTTTAAAAGTCAGGGAACAATATGGTGATACTAAGAGTGAGTTATTTGAGAACTCTATTCATTCTCCCAGCCTCCCCAAATCATCACTATGGACAAGTTTCAAAGCAGTTGCAGAAGTTTCAATGGCAAGTCATTCTGTGAAGCATTATTTTTCAGTTAGATGAAATTGCTGTTCCAAATCAATCTCACCTCTTTCTTAAAAAAACTGCAGTATGATTGCTGGACAGTGTTGTGTTAGTTTCTGCTATCCATTGAAGCGAATCAGCGGTTTTGTTGTTTAGTCACTAAGTCCTGTTGGACTCTTGCATGGACTGTAGCCCAGCATACTCCTCTGTTCAAGGGATTTCCCAGGCAAAAATATTGGAGCGGGTTGCATTTCCTTCTCCAGAGGATCTTCCTGACCCCGGGATCCAACCAGGGGCTCCTGCATTGCAGGAAGATTCTTTACCGCTGATCCACCTGGGAAGCCTGAATCAGCTATGTGCATACATATATCCCTTTTCTGTTGGACTGCACTCTCACACCCCCACCCCACCCCCCTAGGTCATCACAGAGCCCCAAGCTGAGCTCTCTGCACTATATACAGCAGCTTCCCACTTGCTATCTATTTTACACATGGCAGTGTATATATGCCACCTCTTTTGGTTCCATGTTTTCGTGTACATGTAGAAGAGAAGTCAATGCTTTGTCCTCATTAGCTGAGAACCTCTGACAGATTTGAATGGTGTATTAGATGTTTTGAAAATGAAATAGTTCCTTTGAATAGTTATTTTTTTCCTTCGGTGATATTGTCTAGAGAACAGGAAAATCTCTGGGGTACAAGGGGGAGAAAGAAAGAGGGTAGGAAAACAGAGAGAAACTAGTGTCTTAGGCTATACCCGCCCACACTTAGAAGCCTCACTAGTTTCTCCATCTCACTGCTTCTGTCTTGTTATCCTACCATCTTCTCAACAGCTAAATCCTCTCTTGTCCTCTCCATTTCTAAAGTTATCACCGTGACTTTTATACCTTTGGTGTGTGCTCTTACAATATCATCCTAAATGTTCTCAGACTCTAAATAAAAGGACAGAACTGCAAATAAACATGAATACAGTTCCATGCTTAGAACTGTGCCTGACCCATAATACTCGCTGAATAAATATTTGGTGAATGAATAAAAGAGGAAGACAGAATGTGGGGGGAAATTAGACTTAAGAAGTTAGTACAATAAAGATAAAGCACCTTAGAAAGCACAGTGATAGAATTATTAACTTCAGAGCTGAAAGAAATTGTGATTCTCTGGAGGGAAAAATTGATTTACGCAAATTTGATGTACATGCAACACTTCAGGATCACAATGATTGCAAACAATGGCTTGCATAAAACTGTTTGAAAATGAGGACCCATTTCCACATTACAGAATTTGAAATATTCTTCATTCAAATAGTTATTTGTTTCCTATTGCATTCATTCTCTTTCTCTCTCTCACACACAGATATATGTATTTATATAGATATAGGGAGAGAGAGCGGATTCACATAGATGTCATAAATTGTTCATTCTGCCTCAGTCCCTTGAGAGTTCTCCTGCTAAACCTGGGGTAGATGCTCTCCTGACATAGCTCCTAAAACTTTTATTTAAAAATTTCCAGCAGTTTTAGGTTCACAGCAAAATTGAGAGGGGTATACAGAGACTTTTTCATATACCTCCTGCCCCAACACATGCACAGCCTCCCCCATTATCAGCATCCCTACCAGAGTTGTATATCTGTTACAACTGATGAACCTACACTGACAAATCATTATTGCCCCAAGTCCATTGTTTGTATTAGGTTTCACTTATGGTGTTTCACATTCTGTGTGTTTGGACAAATGTATAATGACATGTATCCATTAGAGTATCATACAGAGTATTTTCACTGACTTAAAAATCCTCCATCGTATGCCTGTTCATCTGTCTCCACTCCTCAGGCAGCCACTGATTTTTTACTGTTTGTTCAGTTTTGCCTTTTTCTACGGTGTCATTGTTTGCAATATACAGTACATAGCCTTTTCAGATTGGCTTCTTTCACTTAGTAACATGCATGTACGTTTCTTCCACATCTTTTCATGGCTTGATAGCTCATTTCTTTAGCATTGAATAATACTGCATCATCTGGATGATCAGTTTATTTACCCACTCACCTACTGAAGGACGTCTGAGTCGTTTCTGCACTGTAGCCGTTATGAATAAGACTGCTGTAAACATCCAGGCGCAGGATTTTGTGTGAACATAAGGTTTCATATCCTTTGCGTAAATACTCAGGGCACAGTTCCTGGATCATATGGTAAGAGCATGTTTGAATTTGCAAGAAACTGCCGAACTGTCTTCAGAAGTGTCTGTACCAGCTGGCATTCCCAACAGCGATGAATGAGAGTTCCTGCTGCTCCACATTCTTGTCAGCATTTGGTGGTGTCAGTGTTCAGGAATTTGGTCCTTCTAATGGGAGTGTAGTGCTGTCTCGTTGTCTTTTTAATTTGCATTTCCCTGAGGGTGTCTGACATATTCATTTACATTTTTAGGCCAGGAAGGTGCTCACCAGGTGGAATCTCTTCCCCATTCCCCCGCTAAATTCCCCCTCCTAGCTGTTTTCCAAATCATAACCACCATTAGAAATTCTGTAGAGCACGTCTTCTCTCCTTTTAGAACATGCTGAACATCCCTTGCATGGTGGGAAGAACATGCCCACATTGTTCTTTTAAAATAAGCAATCTTATAAGGCTTTATGTCACATAAAATATGAACATGAGGTTTGTCCCAGTATGTTGAGCCCACAAAGCATATCTGAAGTAGTGACTTCAGTAAGTGGTTTGAGTTTGACAGGTTAATCCTTGTTTCCCAGAGAGAACAGAGCTTTTCTAAACAGGATATATCCTTTTCCTTTTCCTTTATGCACAGCCCCAAAACCAAACTCTGTTTAGGTGGTGTTGGAGCTGTGACACAAATGCACAGAAGGCAGGAGAGTCACCGTTAACATGGACACTGCCTTCTCTTTCCTCAGTTAACATGAGTCTTTCCAGCGGTGAGCATCCAGGGCGGTGCCCACGCCGCGTTAGCTTCCTCCTGCAGCCCGGGTTTGGAGACTGTACTATTGAAATTTAAATACTCGTCCTGCATCTTGTGAGCTGAGTGCTGATGCTGGAGGGGCCTTTGGGTGCTATTTCCCCACCAGCCCGTCAACAACCAGGGCAAAGCTTTTCAAAAGGGCCTAGTGGAACTTTTGGAAATGCAAATGTGGGTATGGTCTTCGAAACTTGGATGGCTTATAATTAACGATCTTTTATATATTGCTTATTAAGGGGTCCACTCGATAAAGAACACATTGCGTCTTCTTTGTCAGTGACAGATACTCTTACCAGAAACAGGGCTCTCACTGTGCTGGTTCCCCTGTGATGGGAGGGCAAAGGAACTGCTGTGCCCAGCACTGATGGGCGGGGAGGTGGGGCTGGAGAGGGCTTTGCCTTGAACGCCATTCAGAAACTAGCATATTTATTGGAATAATTATTGAGAAACAATTTCACTTAATACTTTAATTTGCTATCCAGTGTAAGCATGACTACCTCTCTGAGGTCTGGAGTTTTTAAAGGGTGAGCTTGCCAACCCTTTAGAAAAGACTAAGCACCCTTCACTTGCTTTATAGGTGAAAGAGAAGAGGAGGGACCTTTTAGAAATGGCAGAAAGAGGGACTTCCCTGGGAGTCCAGTGGTTAAGATTCTGCACTTCCACTGCAGAGGGCACGAGTTCAATGGGTTGGGGAACTAGGGAAGCTAAGACTTAAGATCCTGCATGGCATGGCCAAAAAAAAAGAAAGAAAAAAAAAAAATAGCAGAAGGAACACAACATTTCTTTCCATGGCTTTCTGGACTTATCCTCTTTTATCTTAAATTTAATATCCTTCATAAATATTCAAGAAACAATTGAGAAAACACTAAAGTGAAATTCCCAGGTTCAAAAACAGACCTTGTCTCTTCTAAAATAATGGCTAAAGAGCAAGGTTCATCCCTGTTGCTGGGGATGGCGGGGTGGGGAGGATGTCATGTTTTGCAAGTGCCTTACAAGCAGCTGCAACTGGGCTAAGTTTTAGGGGAGTCGGACAATTAAAGGTCTCTGAATAGGTTGTAAAACTGATATGAATGTCTTACTCTTCCAGGTTAAAAATAATTCTAGAAAGTATAGAAGGTACAGAAACATTGAGGCTCTCTGAAATGGGTTTAAATCAGTAATTATAAAGGCCCTCTGTTGAGCTGAGTCATGCACCAAATCTTCACTTATAATCAAACCTACATAGCTGGATGACATGGCCTAGTTACTTTTATTTCCCTGGGCTTCAGTGTGCTGACCTGGACATACTCACAGCCCATGAACTCATAGGGTTTCATGGAGTTGTGAGGATTAAATGAGATAATGGCTACAAAATGTGTGGCACCTGGAAAGGTGGACACTGTGTGTTAGCCTTCCTCCCTCCTCCTCCTCCTCATTTATTGTCCCATTGCTGACGTCCCTGGGGGCTCAGATGGCAAAGAATCTGCCTACAATTCACGAGACCTGGATTCAATCCTTGGGTTGGGAAGATCCCCTGGAGAAGAAAATGGCAACCCACTCTAGTAGTCTTGCCTGGAAAATCCCATGGACAAAGGAGACTGGCAGACTGCAGTCCATGGGGTTGCAAAGAGTCAGACATGACTGGATGACTAAGCACCTTTCCCATTTCTAGGCAGTTCTTGTCACCAGACCATCAGGAACACATCTGCCAGCCTCATACATTCTCATAATTTTCCAAAGGGGGAAAAAATTCCCTTGAAAATGGAATAACCAAAAGAAGACTTAGAAGGAACTTAACATGGAAACTTTCTCTTTGGGCTCTCTGCCTGCTTTTCATCAGGCCCTCTGCACAACCTCGTGAACCTAGCACTATCTTTTCCTGCTTTTGCTGCTGAGCTGAGTCTGGCCCAGGGAGGCAACAGATGGAGGGGGAGCATGCGCAGGGCCCTGGGTCTTACTCTATCTGAGCTCTGCAGAGCTGGGCAGGTCAGCCCACCCCCTGGAGCTCTGTGTTCTTTACTGCCAGGGAGAGATGTGCATTAATTGATCCTTAGGCCTCCTTGCAGCCTGCACAGCCTGGGAGTTCAAACCCTACTGAAGAACCTGGGAACTGCTTGCATAATTGAATAAGTCCTGCCAGGAAAATTCCTCTGGGTTCAGGGAAGGCAGTGCCTACCCAGTGTCAAGATCCTGGCCATTGGTGTATTTCAGCAGCATCAATGTCTGTGTTGCAGATGAGAGCTTTGTCTGCCCCAGGGCTGTGCCATCATCACCACCAGGGACCCAGGGACTGTGGGATACCCCCTCCCCCTTCCCCACCCCTACTCTTTGGGTACCTGATGCTGTCCTACAGAGGGCAAGGCCGCAAAGCCCTGAGGGATTGAGATGGGGTCCCCTCTGTTTTGGCAGCAGGAGTGGTTGTGGAGGGCATTGCCAAAGGAGGAGATTCGGTAGCTCCCCTTTCACCATGTGAATGATTTTATTGTGATGGGGGCTGGGTGATGGCAGGGAGCCCCCTGGAGTTGGCTCTCATCATCCCTTCTATTGGGCTTCAGGCGCTGCAGACAGAAAGAGAGCTCACGATAGACCCTTGTGGTTCTGGGACAGCTCCCAAGAGGGTGGGTCAGGGGGTGTTATCAGTTATTCCCATCCTGGAGTGAAGTGCTTCACTGGACTCAGTTCTTTAAGCAGAATCCAGGGCTTGGGCACAGGAGAGGAAGAAGGGATATTTTTGGAGCTTGAAGACCATGAGGGCAGTTGTTCCAGTGGAGGAGAGGGTAGAAGACTAACAAGGAGTTGATTCAGAGGCAAGGGGACTAGACATTCCAGGAAGGCATCTATTTTCACCCTGGAGTAATAAATGCCCATGTTGTCGTTGTTGTTGTTTAGTCACTAAGTTCTTTCGTGATCGCATAGACTGCAGCCCGCCAGGCTCCTCTATCCATGGGATTTTCCAGGCAAGAATACTGAGGTGGGTTGCCATTTCCTTCTCCAGAGGATCTTGCCAACTCAGGAATCGAACCTGCGTTTCCTGCTTGGCAGGCAGTTCTTTATTGCTGAGCCACTTGGGCCTCGCCAATAAATGCTCATGGCCAGGCCAGTTTTCAGGAAGTAGGGGAGCCAGGCTTGTCCGTGGAGATCAGGCGGCCTGACGTGGATTTCCTCATGGCCTTCCTTGCCCTTTCATATTTCTGCTTTCCTCCTCTTTCTCAAGGGTCTCTCCACCTGCCCACCCTACGATGTTCAAATCATAGTGTTGGGTTGTAGGTTTCCCGAGAGGCAGTTTGATTTCTTTTCTTCTTACAGGCAAGGAAACCTAAGGTCCAGAGATGTGAAGAGAGATGTCCAAGATGCACAAGGCAAGGACTAAAACCCACATCTTGGAGCTCTAGTCCAGTGCCAAAGGGAGAGAAGGAGGAAGGGATTCAAGTTCATTTGGATCTTCTCTGTGCTCAGCACGGTGCTCTAGTCACTAAGACACTGGCTATTTCATTTGCTTTTATTCTGTGGGGTAGATACCACTGCCTCGCTTCACAGATGAGAAGTTAAAACTTTGGGGAGGTAAATTAATTTGTGCTGACAAATTGTGAACTTTATTAGACAATTTCTAAACCAAGTGTTTTGGACCTTCACATTCATGTCCTTTATATCTAACAATACAAATGTCAAGTATCACCGTTTTTCATGAGTCAAACCAACATTAAGGCTTTCTCTGAATCCTCTCTTGTCAAAATATAGCTGATCTACACCCCATTCTTTTGCCATTCTCAGAATGGGGGGTGTCATGATTTTTAACCAAACTATGTGGTTTACATCCTGAATGCAAAGTCAAGTGGGCCTTAGGAAGCATCACTATGAACAAAGCTAGTGGAGGTGATGGAATTTTAGTTGAGCTATTTCAAATCCTAAACGATGATGCTCTGAAAGTGCTACACTCAATATGCCAGCAAATTTGAAAAACTCAGCAGTGGCCACAGGACTGGAAAAGGTCAGTTTTCATTTCAATCCCAAAGAAAGGCAATGCCAAAGAATGTTCAACTACTGCACAATTACACTCATCTCACATGCTAGCAAAGTAATGCTCAAAATTCTCCAAGCCAGGCTTCAACAGTGTATGAACCATGAACTTCCAGATATTCAAGATGGTTTTAGAAAAGGCAGAGGAACCAGAGAACAAATTACATCCATTGGATCATCGAAAAATCAAGAGAGTTCCAGAAAAACCTCTACTTCTGCTTTATTGACTATGCCAAAGCCTTTGAGTGTGTTGATCACAACAAACTGGAAAATTCTTCAGGAGATGGGAATACCAGACCACCTTACCTGCCTCCTGAGAAATCTGTATGCAGGTCAAGAACCAACACTTAGAACTGGACATGGAACAACAGACTGGTTCCAAATTGGGAAAGGAGTATGTCAAAGCTGTATATTATCACCCTGCTTATTTAACTTATATGCAGGGTACATCATGCGAAATGCTGGACTGGATGAAGCACAGCTGGAGTCAAGATTGCTGGGAAAAATATCAATAATCTCAGATATGCAGATGACACCACCCTTATGGCAGAAAGCAAAGAAAAACTAAAGAGCCTCTTGATGAAAGTGAAGGAGGAGAATGAAAAAGTTGGCTTAACACTCAACGTTCAGAAAACTAAGATCATGGCATCCAGTCCATCACTTTATGACAAATAGATGGGGAGACAATGGAAACAGTGAGAGACTTTATGTTCTTGGGCTCCAAAATAAATGCAGATGGTGACTGCAGCCATGAAATTAAAAGACACTTTCTCCTTGGAAGAAAAGCTATGACCAACCTAGACAGCATATTAAAAAGCAGAGCCATTACTTTGCCAACAAATGTCCATCTAGTCAAAGCTATGGTTTTTCCAGTAATCATGTATGAATGTGAGAGTTGGACTATAAAGAAAGCTGAACACCAAAGACTTGATGCTTTTGAACTATGGTGTTGGAGAAGACCCTTGAGAGTCCCTTGGACTGCAAGGAGATCCAACCAGTCAATCCTAAAGGAAATCAGTCCTGAGTATTCATTGGAAGGATGGATGCTGAAGCTGAAACTCCAATACTTTGCCCCACTCATGCGAAGAACTGATTCATTGGAAAAGACCCTGATGCTGGGAAAGATTGAAGGTGGGAGGAGAAGGGGATGACAGAGGATGAGATGGTTGGATGGCATCACCGACTCAATGGATGTGAGTTTGAGTAAGCTCTGGGAGTTGGTGATGGACAGGGAGGCCTGGCGTGCTGCAGTGCATGGGGTTGCAAAGAGTCGGACACGACTGAGCGACTGAACTGAACTGAACTGAGGAGATGACTGCGCAGTTCATGTAGAAGTCTGGCTCTAAATAAATAAATCCTTTTATTACCTTCTTAAAGCTTCTTTCTCCTTGTTTGTAAAATGGGCATAATTATAGCATCTACCTTGTAAGGATATTGTTTTAATAAGTCATAGTATATGTAGAGTGATTATAACAGTGTCTGGCACAATTAATTCAATGGGTGTCAACTTCAACCCTGAATATAGTGTAATTCATTACACAGAAGCATTAGGACTCCTTTGTGAAATGTTCAACTATATACTGAAACTCTGAAACTCCCCAGGGTCTAATTGTCCAACTAAATTTAAAGTAGAAACAAAGAAAAATGTTTTGATACCCTTAAAATATCCATCTGGTACTAGAGAATAAGAATTCTAGTAGAAGTTGAAGAGTTAAAACCAATCAGATCTAAAACATATACAGCTGTTAACGTTTCTCCAGGCTTCAGTGATGTCTCGGGGACTAGGTTGTCTGCCCACCCTTATCATCTGGAATCTGGGATGGACAGTAGGGTTCCTGGGGTAACCCACCGGCACTCGCCCCACATTCTATGGCCAGGAGTAGCCAGGAAACCCTGGAGTGAGTATTCACAAGAGCTTTTTCACTCTTGTAGGGCCTTGGGTGGTGTTTATGAATTCCTCAGCTGGATAACTGGGTTTAGGGCTGGGTGGTTCTGCTTTTAGGAGCCAGGTCATTCTAAAGGAATGTGAGAAGTGTATCTTTGGGGACAGAGATTAAAGAGTGGGAAAGCAGATAAGTGATCTGCTCCGTCTCAACTAATGACTAAAGGTTAACATTTCACTAACTCCAGCAGAGAGGCTGATGACCAGGCTATACACACAGTTTTACTTAGGAGAAAAGACAGTGGCAACTGGGGAAGAGAATTTATCATCACTGCACTAGAAGTTCCCCTGTTCACCCCAGTTATTTTTATAAACAGTTCCTTGCCTGTCATTCTTACAACAGGCAGGGTGATATTACAGATCAGTGCAGCATCTTCTTTGTAAGAACAAGCACTAAAAGTCATTTAGCCTGTTGTGTGACAGAACTGTATAAGCCTACAGGTGACGCAAAAAAGAACCGGAATGACATCCCAGCCTTAGGGCATTTACCATATAGTAAAGCACCTAGCAGGCTTCCCAGGTGGTGCAGCGCTAAGGAACCCATCTGCCAATGCAGATGATTCAGGTTCAGTTGCTGGGTTGGGAAGACCCCTTGAAGAAGGAAATAGCAACCCACTCCAGTATGCTTGCCTGGGAAATCCCATGGACAGAGGAACTGGACTGGCTATAGATGATGGGATGGCAAGTAGTTGGATGTGACTTAGCGACTAAACAACAGCAAAACACCTAATAAGAACCAGGAGTGGCTTGCTTCAGCACCACATACTCTAAAAGAACCAGGAGTGTTTCCTAAAAGAGCCATCCTCAGAATCACAGACCTGTTACAAAGAAGGTCCTCAGGATCCAAAGCAGATGGGACCCACCCAGGAATCTGCATTTAAAACAATCCATCCCTGGATAACCCTGATAGGCATTTTAAGTAGCATCAGTCTGGAGTAAAAGTTGGCTCTAAACAGAGGTATAAAGCCTTCCTTCCTGTGTGTGTACAGTCACTTGGAGGGAAGTGTCAAGAGATGCTGAAAGAAGCACGCAGCCTGGAGGCCTCAAGATGAGAAATGTGTGGCAGGTGTGTTTAAAAAGTGGAGGAATCAGCACTGAGAGGCTAGGGGGAGCATGATGGTTGGGGCAATCAGAGGAATCAATGAATGTAATCCCAATGTTTATGGAATGCCTGGTTGAGTTACTGATTTATCCATCATCAGGGCTTAGTCCTTAGGCTTTTTAGCACTCTGGCAGGTCAGGAGGGAAATCCACAACTTTGCTTCTCCATAAATTTTATCAATGGATGTTTTGGAAATTAACACATACCAGGAAATAGGTTTCATTTACCTAGACTTAATTTACATGTGTCTGTCTGTGTGGAGGCTTTGGGTAGATGGATATCTATTGGATAGAATAGGTAGTGACTCCTGGTTGGTTTGGGGGTGCTCTTGGTTGCAATGTTGAAGGCTTACCCTGGAGGAAGAAGATGAAAAGGTCTGAAATTTGGAAAGGAGAACTTATAGAAGGAGAACCAGCAGGAAGAAAGAGGGACCAGTGTGTTAGGAGGAGGAGGCTGTTCAGGGAAGCCCAGCAGTTGCTCTAGTCACCTGCAGTGTTCCTGGGGAAATTTCTGTGATGGAGCCCAGGGTGTGTTGTTCAACCTGGGCTCCAGAGCCCGAGCAGGAGCTGTAAACAGGTGAAACCTAGAAGAAAGGGCCTTGCTCTCTGTGAGCAGGAAGCACAGAGGATGCTCAGCTTAGACCTGAAGTGGGAGTAGCATTACTCACCAGAAAGGAGTGTGGTCCTCTGGGTGGGGGTGACAGAGGGAACACCTGGAGGGAAGCTGGCTGACGCTGGCAGCCTGAGTGCAGTTACCTGAATTGCAGAGGACAGTGCCTTTTAGCTCAACTAATGACCTTGATCTAAGACATTTTTTCACCGCACTAGAAAAGTCATAGGTATCTTACATGACAAGTGATGGGATGAAGGAGAGATAAAATCCCAGAATGGGGGAGCAGTACATTGCTGTGGAAACCTCTGGACAAACTTTTCCTGGATTCTCTAGATAGTGATGAGTTAAGGGCTGAGGAATTAACCCAAGCTCCTGGGAGGGGGCACTTTGGTTCAGGGCCTGCCTTTTCCCTGAGATGGAGCAAAGAGTCTCCCAGAGGCGTGGTTTATCCCTCGAGCTGACCCTGCTTACCCAGTCCAGGGAGAGTTGTAAATCTAGTGCCACCATGGCTAGAAAACAAAAGAAACCAACTTTGCCACTTTGCTGACTGGACACTTTGGCTCAAGCTGGAACAAACTGATCTTTTTTTCTGGCACAGGCTTTCCTTTTTTGTTGCCGTGATAACTAATTGAAGATGGAAGAAGCATGGCTCTGCCTCACATGGTAATTCTTCATCCACCTGCCAGCGGGCACTGGGTCACCTCATGGCCTCATTGGTTCTGGGTTTCTTTTTGGCACCTGGCGTGTGGTGAGGGAACGTGGGCTGCATCGTGCGGGGATCTCAGCTGTGCAGGGTGAGTATACAGGCAGAGGACGTGAAGAGCCCGTTTGCAGAGAACATCCCGTGAGCTCTTTAGAAGCAGACCTGGGACCCCAGAAAGCTCTACCTTAGCTCCACAGCCATGGGATCTGCTGCAGGACTTCCTCTGGCCCTTCTAACACCTCAGTTCAGCTGTCCTGGGAGCTGGCACTCCAAGGGAGTCTCCATTTGGCTAGGAGATAAGGGGTCTCATTTATTTTTCGATAAGTACAACACTCTAGAACATAGTCATCCAAGTAAATGAGTGCTAGCCTTTTCAAAGTAGCTTCAAATCATGCTAACAGTCCTCTTGCCCCTCTGGCATTTTCTCTGGATATACTCACTTGTGACAAATCTCTCTACTTGGAAGGTAAATTGATTCTCATAAATCACCCAAAGTCCTTATGAGTCCAGTTTAGTGAATGAAGTAGGTGATCCAGCAAGGCTCCATTATAATATCTTGGTATTCTGTTCTTTGTGTAAAATGTCTTAAAAGAAATTTAAAACAGGAATTTCAATACAGTAGCAAGCTATGGCAGACCAGTTACAAATATCCTCTAAGGTGAATACTTCAATGACAATGCTGTACTCAGCGTATAAGGACCATTGATTTAAAAAAATATAGTCTCAACACTATTAATGTCACATATGAAATTCACCTATCTACTATCATTTACCCACTAATACTAAATTTAGAGTTCCTATGAGAATTCCTATTTGTCTAAAACCTTTTCCCCTCATTTAAAAAGACTGGCTTTGAACAAACAAAATTGTGTTATGGTTTGTACCAGCATTAATGATTTTGTCAGCACAAGTTTGAAGGACTAACAGCCCTTCTTTCCTACACACAGATATAGTGAGAAGATGTAAAGCAAACAATCTATGTTGGCCAGGACACTGTATTAGTGACAATTCGAGGAGAGAGGCTTTATTCGAACAAGCCCTAATGTAACTTGAAAACTTTTTCCTGTGCTTTATAGAACTTTTGGTTGCCCAAGCATCTGAGCACATTCTGAATTTTTTCTTTGGCATTTGAAAATGTCAAGCAAAGGCTATCTGTCCTTGCTCAAGTTACACACTCTTCCAGTTGGGCGGTTTAGCAAAATCCAAAAGATAAGATTTGAACTAGTCTCTCTGTTCATGTCATCACACAGAGAAGCTAAATTGCTAGGCTGTTTGATGAGAGGAGAGCTCACTTCTCACTAAACTGCAAATGGGTTTGGCAGATGCTTAGCTGGAAACTACCAAGGTCCTCTTATTTCTGAATACTACATCTTGAACACCGATTAATGGTTTCTTCAATTTACAATGCAGATATGTTTTAAAAAATTCGAAGAGTTTGGAAGTTCCGAGTTCCCCTTTATATCTCTCTTTTTGGAGAGACTGATTTACAATATTATAGAAATGAATATGAGAGATTAACCTGGATCATAATAACAGAGAGCTATTGGCATACAGGAAAATTGCTCAGTAGGAAAATTGCTCAGTAGGAAAAAGCGAGCGGGAAGAGAGACAGACAGGCAGACAGACAAAGTATTAGATTTTGCTTTAGTCAACCATATAAAGGGGAATATTCTACTCAAAAGCACACAAGTAATTTCAGTTTTCTTTGTTTCCTTGAGGTCTCAGATGGAATGTTATTAGAAGGACAGACCAGCGTTACTGGTCTGTGGTCCTCCACGCTCCTGCTGCTCTTTAGTCACTCAGCCGTGGTTGGCTCTGTGCGAGCCCCGGGGACTGCAGCCCGCCAGGCTCCTCTGTCCGTGGGATTCTCCAGGCAAGAATCCTGGAGTGGGTTGCCATCGCCTCCTCCAGGGAATCTTCCCGATCCAGGGATTGAACCCAGGTCCCCTGCATTGCAGGCAGATTCTTTACCACTGAGCCACCCGGGAAGCCCCTCTGGCAATACTCAGTAGTTACTTTAAAATGAGAGCAAACAGCATGGCTAAACATGTTGCCAAAAATTGTGTTACAAAGCCTGTAAAGAACCTGTCTGGTTAAAATCTTTTTTTTTTTTTTTTTTTCCCAGGGACTAAGTGGTTTAGGGTCCATACAGTTTTCTAATAGTTCAATTTACTTCATGAAATTCCTTAAACTCAGGATAGGTTTTGCTATTTTGCTCCCCATCTGAACTCTTTGTCAGGAAGGGGTATTTTATCACATATGTGGAATGTCAGCTTATTTAAAAGCAAGGTCGTGGCAAATATTATACAAATTATATTAAAGTTTTGAAACAAAAGTTACTTGTGATATCACTATCCCAGTAAATTTATTTCCATTTTTATGTGTTATCTTCCAATTATTAACCATGTGCACGCTTTTTCTTGCTTTGTCGCTTAGTCGTGTCTGACTCTTTGCAACCCCATGTACTGTAGCCCACCAGGCTCCTCTGTCTTACAAGTGTTTTGTATGTACCATTTTGTAATCTACAATTTCATTTAGGATACCTGTAATGGATGTGGCTAAATTATTTGAGAATTTTCAAATCATGTAAGAAAAACAAATGGGATTTTTGAAACTTATGTGTTAAGCATACATTACAATGTAGGTAAGTGTGTAGCTAATGAGACAGGCAAAACTCAGTGGATTTCTTAGGCATGCAGAAAATGAGGAAGCAAGGGGCTTGTGAGGCTTAGGCAGAATTCAGAAGCTATGTTGCATATAGGTAGTAAGCAAATTAGTAATCTGTAAAATATGTTAAAAATTAGAATATAATGGAACACAGAAGAGTGGTACTTTTAGAAAAGGGAGGAATAGAAAGATAAAGTCCTATGGTTTGATCACTTCCCAGGCGATGTAGTGATAAAGAATAAGCCTGCCAGGGTGGGAGAGGCAGGAGACTCAAGTTTGATCCCTGGGTCGGGAAGATCCTCCTGAGAAGGAAATGGCAACCCACTCCAATATTCTTGCCTGGAAAATTCCATGGACAGAGGAGCCTGGTGAGTTACAGTCCTTGGGGTTGCAAAGAGTCAGACATGGCTGAGCGACTGAACATGCACACACACAGAGCTATGCCATCATAAAACAGGCCTCTGCAGTGGACCCACATGTGTTCAGGCCAAGAAAAAAAAAAATCTATGGTTGTTCAGAGGCTATTTGGTAGGTTACAGCTCTTGACCAGGTGTACTTGCGTCTGTCTCTGATAGAGCAAGGGCACATCTTTGGCCCACATCAGTTTGGGTCCTTCTCACCACAGCAGTAGCAGAGAAAGCTCATGGAAGGAGCCTTGTGTAGCCAGCAATCAGGTAGTGGGTCCTTCCACTCTGCTTCTATACTGTTCCAAGTATGTTGACCTAACTCATCTGGTTCCCTCGTACCTTGCCATGTGTTTAAATGAATTTAATAAACTGTACAGTGGGAGCATGTTCATTGGTTTGGGAGTCTTGCTGTTTCATGAGACTGGGTAGTGCGCTTGGAGGTGACCATGTGACCGGATCATAAAGGTTTTATTATCTCATCTTCAAAAGGAAAGAACGATGACTCCTCTCTGTCCAATCAATGATGAAAGAATCTGTGTGGGCCAGAAGACAGAAGCTGCCTGTATATAGACTATATATAGCTGACTGTATTTGCCTTGTGCATAGCAAGCAGGGTCTTAAACCCACATAGCGTCTACAGGGGTTGAAATACATAGCTGTTGAATGAATGAATGTGTGCCAAGAGTTGGGCTGGCAAAAAAGATAGGTAGCTTTTAGAGAGGAGAAAGGGGGGAGAATTATAAGGGTTTTAATGTGAGTTTAAAGAGTGTAAGTTAACTGAGTGATACAGGGCTGTACCTGCTAGTCATCTTTAGGTCAATTGGGTAAAAGACCCCTGGCTCTGTAAGCAAGGAAGAGCTGACCAAATATTGTCCTGCATTAGAGGGAACACAGAGAAGGAAAGAGAAAATATCTGTGTGTCCCAGAAGCTAGGTCTTCAAAAACCAAATGCCTCCTTGAAAGTGTTGCAATTTACTGTAATATACTGCAGAGCAGACAGTTTGAATCAAGTGTGTGATTTGCTGGTTTTAATCAAACCCTGGACTGGATTAAACACTTGAAGTCTGTCCCAGATGGAATTCATATTCCAGGGGTAGTAAGTTTGCATTTGGAAGGTCCTAATGGGGAATTCACACCCCAAGTCTATTACCACAAGCCCACTTCCACTAGACCTATCTAATCTGTTGAGAATGATTTGTCAGTTATTATAAAGAATGTCAGAAATAACTTTTTACTGGAGAGATGATTGCCATTTGATTTATGTGCATTGGGTAGAAAGATACATTTGTGTGACCAGAATATAAGACTCTGATGGGCCCAGAAACGTAATACCTTTCAGGGTGGTGTTCTTGGCTGAGACCTGCAATACAGGCCTGTGTCTGTATAGTTGATTGGGGCGAGGTTCTGTCACTTGATCCAGGGAGAATATCAGCTGAATCTTGCCAATGGAATGTTGCCACATCAACCTCAGGTAACCCAGGAACTTTTGGATGTGCCTGAGGGGTAGAGAGGCAGAACCTCATCTCATTAAAAGAACAGATTATGTGACTTTGGGGTGCTTGCTTATAAGTGTTTGCCTGTGCACTAAAATGTGGCCTGATTTTTGCTGTCATTATCACATAGTGCCAAGAACTGTGAAGGGCCTGAGATGTTACCTTACTAGCAAGCTAACAAGCTAACAGATGTTGGTGGAAGACATGAGACTCTTGAGTCAGAAACAAAGGGCAGTTCATCACTCACAGCAATAGCAGTGGCCACAGTATCAGCAGTTTTGCACCAGTTCCTTGACCTTCAGTCCCCAGAGGGTGATAAGAGGACCAGATGTTGCCTATGTGTGGAGTGGATCACAGCACAGGAGGTGACACCTGAGTTTGGGGAAACCAGATCTTTTACTATTGAAGTAGCCTCTGGGGAGAGATGCTGCCTGTCTCCCAAGGCTATTCACTCTACAAACATCCTTGGAAGGGTGCGTGTGTGTTAAGTCGCTTCAGTTGTGTCCTACTCTTTGCGACCCTATAGACTATAGCCCACCAGGCTTCTCTGTCCATGGGATTCTCCAGGTGAGATTACTGGAGTGCGTTGCCATGCCCTCCTCCAGGGATCTTCCCAACCCAGGGATCAAGCCTACGTCTCTTATGTCTCCTCCACTGGCAGGTCATCCAGAACCAAGGGCAGTCAAGAGCTTGCTGACAGGGCATGCAGAATGTGAGAGAGCCGTGGGGAATTGCCTCCCAACACATCTGCACCTGGAATAAGTGTGGGGAGCAGTCCCGTTGCCTTCATCTCAAGTTACTGGCGGCAACCGATGTTTACAAAACAGAGCGTGACGACTGTGGCCAGCCAAACTGACCCAGCGCCTCCGTGCGCCCCGAGCCAAGTCAGTGGGAGTCTCCAGGTAGAAGAGGTGTGACTACTTGGCTGGGAACTCTCGGTTTTTCCCCCTACCCAGTTGAGAAACCCCTCTCAGCTTTTCTCCATCCAAGGAAGCTGCAGGGCCATAGCTGCCTGGAGTTTCACGGTTCTATGGGCTCTTAGGGCCAGTCACTAGGAGTAGCTGTCTACCTCTGTGTGTAGAATTTTCTGGGTTCTGTTTAGTAGACTCAGATAAAAAAATATATACGATCATGTTACTGGCACTGAAACAGTTTTTTATTGAAAGGGACAAAATGTATCAAAGGGGTCTCAGTAACTGTAGCACACAGTGGACAGGGGTGTAAAAAGATGGGTGGTGAAAGGGAGTTGTGGAGAAACTAACAAGAAAAACAAAATCCTTTCTTGTCTAATCTTATGAATTCTCTTGTCCTTAGCAAAGGTGCAGACAGAACTAGCAGTACTGCAGAAGATAGCAATCATATTGGTAGAGGGGTGTTACATGTTCTTATTGTTTTAAGCTGGCTTTAGATGTCTACCTTCTTAAGGACTGGATCCTTGTAGAACACAAGCTGGGCACTGGCTGAAGCTATCAGTTTCTGGGTATTCAATATCTGGCCTTGATAGAAGGATGTGGGAGAGGAACATTCCATCACAGCCAGACCGAGATTAAGACATAGAGACCTGATAGAGAAACAGATCAGTGTTAACATGCCCAGTCAAGGGGAAACAAATGGCTTCTCCACCTGCCCCATTAACCACGAGTTCTCAGGCAGCTGAGGGGCAGCCGACAGGGGGAGGCTCCCTAGAACACCATCAAGCAGCTGCAAATTGAACCATTAATCTCCTGATAGTCTTGGAGGAAAATCAGTTCTCCAGCTGATGGGCTCCACGCTGGGCAAGGCTGGAAGGGTGGCCTCCCATGGCGGGGAGCTGCAGAGATTGGTTTGGGGGATGGCAAGTCCCCTGGCTGCATCCAAGCATTTTATTATAATCATAAAAGGAAATGACGGTGCCTGCTTTGCAACACTCCCCAGGAATTTGCCAATGGTTTCAGCCTCAGCGATTTGATGTTTTTTTCTCAGAGGCACCAGCTGAGCAGAAGGGACCCACTTCTGCCATGAGTGTGCCGCGGGCGCCGTGGGAACGTGGGACGGATCATGATCTGCCTGGGCTATGCAAGCTGGGGGTCTTCCCTACGGCGCTGAGACCACCGAGTGCTCGGTGTGAGGGGCTGCTGAATCCCGGGCTATTGTCGGGAGCCTCATGGCCCTGCCTCTTGTGGCTGAGAGAGCTTTCTGGGGTCCCAGGTCTGTTTCAGAACGTGCTTGGTGTGTAGTAACATCTAGCAATGACCACTCATTCTCTGTGTCCTAGAAACTTGTTCCAGGGGCTTTGGATGCATTCAGTCATTCACATCTTCCTAACCTCTCAGTTTGGTATTGGACATTGAGGCAGAGAGCTTAGGTAACTCGTTCAAGATCACCCAGCTGGTAAAGACTAGAAACAGTCTTTTAAAAATACATATAAACTTTTTGTCTTGTTTTGGGAGATAGCCGACTAACAGCGTTGTGATCATTTCAGGTGGACGGCAAAGGGACTCAGCCACATATATGTGTATCCGTCCTCCCTGGAACTCCCCTCCCACCCAGACTTCTACATATCATTAAGCAGAGTGCCATGTGCTATGCTGTAGGTTCTTGTTGGTTATCCATGTTAAACATAGCAGTGTGCATATATGTCCATCCCAAACTCCCTCCCTTTTCTCCCGATTCTCCCCCCGGGCAACCATGAGTTCAGAACCAGCTTTTCAGCCAGGCTGTGAGCTCTTCACCTGTGGGCTGGCTACCAACAGACGGACTGCTGGCGACAGGGACCCTCTTCTCTGTGCAGACGGCCCAGCTGTGGGCAGGTTTCTTCCAGTGGCTGCTCCTGACCTCCTCCTCCGGCTGGACACCCCGCTGCTCTATTCCATTGCTTTACAGGAGCCTTCTGACCGCCACAGCCTCCATCCTGTTGTTTTCAGGCTGGACTCCTCCCAGGGGGGTGGGAGGACAAATCGTGAGCTCGAGTCTGCAGCTGGCGCTCCCCTGACATGTTAGTTGTATCTGCAGCTCAGCTGGGAATCCTGCCTCTGGCTCGCAGAGCATCAGGACCACACTGCGGAGGAGAGGGAAGAAGGCATTGGGACTACTAAAGGGGGTGTGAACCCCTTCTCCACTACAGATCAGCTCATCACCCTGAGAGAGTCTCCCATCCTTACACTGGAGCTTACCTTGGGAAGAAAAGACGGACTAACGGTTGTGAAAGCACTTAGCATAGAACTTAGCACACAGTAGGCTATCAGCTAATCTCTGGTCCTTTCCTCTATGAAATATAACTACTGAGAATAAAGAAGGGCCTATTTTAGTCACAGGCCCTAGGAATTTTGTGCGTTTGCTTAGACCCCCAGAGGAGGAACTCTGGGTGTATGTGGGTTAGATGTGTGAGTGGGTAACACCATGCAGTGTATACACCAGACCACTTATAATGACGTGGCTCATATGTTTGAAAGCCAAGGATGTGTTCATACAAGGCCTGAGTATGTTTTTACAGCTCCACAAACCATTCATCCACCTCGGCAGGACTCTTTTAGTGCCAGTTTTAGATTTTTGATGCTTTCTCTTTTCTCCTAAAATAGTGATCTACATTGCAAAGCAGTTTCTGGCTTTGGCAGGCTTTGCAGTTGGTGCCTGGACTTCTTTTCTTTAACCACCTATTAAGGATAGAGGATCCAGCTTGGAGAGAGCCTGAATTCTATGAATTTTCTTAAAAAATTTGGCTCCAACCACTTTTTTGAGCATAAAAATGAAATAACTGGTTAAAAAAATATGTACATAAATTTACTTGTTAGGATCCCTGCAGAGACTTGGGCTTACTTGATGGCTCAGACAGTAAAGAATCTGCCTGCAACATGAGAAACAGTTTCGATCCCTGGGTTGGGAAGATCCCCTGGAGAAGGGAATGGCAACCCACTCCAGTATTCTTGCCTGGAGAATTCCATGGACAGAGGAGCCTGGTGCGCTACAGTCCACAGGGTTGCAAAGAGTCAGACATGACTGAGCAACTAATACACGCATATGCTGTTGAGACCTGGTGGGGAGCTTTGGGAATATAGGAACCTGGTGAACCCCAGGAAAACTGGCATGAGGAATTTCTGGGGCTCTTGAGGGAGGTCTGCTCCAGGTGGGAGCTTGGGTCTCGGTTGTCTCAGGGGTTCCAGAAGTGGAGGCTCTTAATGCTGCCTTTGGCTGCCCAGAGAAAGTTAAATTTCATTCATTTCGCAACTAATGTCTATCTGAACATGATGAATACACTGGAGGGAGAAAATTATGGCTTGATTTTTTTTTTTTTTCTGAAAAGTGATTAGAATTCCATCCAGTTCTGTCATAATGAAAACTGCTCCCCATAATTGGATCGAGGGTATATTTAACATGCTCATCGCTTGCAGAATCAGGAGCTGCCAGGTTCGAGTCATATCACCGTGATGTTTGTCATTAATAATGCCCCATTTTTTCCAGATGACAAAATAGAAAGGTATTCTGAATAATGCCTTGAGCTATCTGCAAATTCAAGGCTGACCTAGGACTTGAAGCTTTTTGTTTTTACCTCTTGATGACTTCTTTCTGAGTTTATGTATTTATTTCATTGCTTTCTTCTCTCTGCTTATTTGGACGTGGAAGCCAGTGACTTGCCCACCAATAGCCAGCAGGGCCAGCTTCCTGGGTGTGTGTGTCACACAGGGCCCTGTGTGCAGAAGGGCCCCATACTTCATTTCTGCTCTGGTGGCTGTCCTGAAATTCTTAATACCTTAGAAACAAAAAGTGTGCAGAATGTTTTCATTTTGTACCAAGCTTTGCAAATTGTGTCTCTAGTCCTGATGGCCAGATTTAACCCTATTTATTTGCCTGGCTAGGTAATAGGCCCTTTCTTCCTTCCCTCCTTCTCTATCAGGTCACTTTTGTACCCCTCAGATGATGTAGATGGATGATGTAGATTCCCAGGAGATTTTGCCAACATGGGAACAACCAAGGGCTGTGAGTATACCGTCTAGACTTGACCAAGAGGCAGAGTGTTCTCAAACTCAGACTACAGGAAAACATGGAACCTCGAGGATGGCCCGTGTGCCTGTTGGAATGAAGGTTAAAGGTGGCAGTGTCGCCCACGGCCACAGGGATTTGTATGGCCACTTAGCAAGGTGTGAGCATTGTCCTGAGATGGGATGGTTAGGGCATCGTTTTGAAAGTAAAAAAAAAAAATTGGTCTGGATGGTAAGGCTGAGGAGGACTCAATATTGTGGTGAGTAAAGGTCTGTCTTTAAGGGACTTCCCTGGTGGTCCAGTGGTTAAGACTTTATACTTCCAATGCATGGGGCATGGGTTCAATCCCTGGTCTGGGAACTAAGAGCCCACCTGCCATGAGGAGCAGCCAAAAAAATTTTTAAAAAAGAAATCTGTCTTTAAGTTGCCTGAGCAGAAAGGAGACACGGATGCAGGCATTTGCTCCTTATTTGCCCATGTTGGCATTGTTGTTGTTCAGTTGCTGAGTCATGTCCAGCTCGGACACCCCATGGACTGCCGCAGCTTAGCCTTTATTTAGTGAAGCCTGGTATTCCTTCCTGCTGAAACAGAAGGAAAACGGCTCTGTTTCTCAAGCTACAGCCGTCTGGGGTGGTTTCTTTAGGGGCAGGGGTTTTGAGTGGAATGTCAAGGCCAGTTTAGATTCCACAGCGCTAGGAATCAAATTCCTGGTCAGTGTGTGAAGGTCAAGGACCCTGATCATGCAAGGTGCAAATGAACACATAAACAGAACTTGATGCAATGGGAGTCTGGACCGCAGTGAAATGGAGCGAACAGTGCTGTGTGTGCTCAGTTTGTGGAGCCTGTTGGAAGGGGCAAGTGGGGTGGGATTCTGCCAGTACCCACTGGCTGGGCCTGCCCCAAGCCTGGCCTTTTTCTAAAGTGCAAAGGTAAGGGATGGGCTGGCTCACTGTCCTCAGACTGATTCTTTACCTTGGGTTCTACCCTAGGATTTCTCTGATTAAAAAAGTAAATTTTTCCCCTAATTTTAAAGGTAAAAATTGGTCTTGGCTCACCATCCTCAGACTGATTCTTTACCTTGGGTTCTACCCTAGGATTTCTCTGATTAAAAAAATAATTTTTCCCCTAATTTTAAAGGTAAAAATTGGTGTTTGTGTAAAATCTTGGAAAATGAGAAAGAATGAGAAAGTTATTTAAAATCCCATAATTCAGGGATGATCAGGGTCCTCTTTTATCCCCCAATTTTTTTTTTCCTTTGTAAAGGTATAAGTCCTTTGTTGCATTGAAAGGATGATTTTATGTGCAAATGTCATAGGCTCACTAGTCTGTGTATGTTAACAGTCCTTAAGAGGGACTGTCTTTCTCAGGAATTCCTTGTAAAAACTATTTTGAGTTTCCTCCGACTGGATTTCTTTTTTCTTTTCTTTATTGTGATGGAAGAAGCTGTTTACGTGTTAGGTTTAGTCTAACTGAAACAGAGAACTGACTTAGCTAAAAGTCCACCATCCTCTTTTTAGGGGGGAAATTGTTATTCAAGTGTTCAAATAAAGTTTTAACTGCACAACCAGAACCTCTTAAGCTTGTAACCTTCCTGTGCTTGTCAAACTTAAAGGTGTCTGGGCTGTTGAGAGTTTCCTGTGTTTCTCTCATGCATGGATAAAGATCTCACAGGCCAGTCTTTGAGTGGCCAGAGGATTGGTGTTAGAGGGAGAAGTGATTTTCATATGGCATTTTTTTTTTTTTTCAGTTAAAAATCATTAAAGCCTTGTGTGTTTATATGACTTGAAAGACAAGGGGCCCTATAGTTAACTTGAGAGTTAAATTGTAACTTAGTACCATCTATGTGAAGACTTCTTAAAAAAAAAAGTCAATGCCAAACTGAGGGGGTGAGATTCTTTCGCGTACATCTGCTCTTTACTTTCATCTGAAATCCCCTTCAAACTTTAATGCAAATGATTTGTTGTGTGAACTCAAGTGAAAATGACTATTTGCTTTTTTTGTTTTGTTTTAGAGCTTTCAAAAGTTCAACTGAATTTATTCAATTTAATTCAACCGGTATTTCAGCATTCGAGGCACCTACCTGGTGAGCTTGAGGAGAGGAGAGGAAGGGTAAGAAACCAAGAAGAAGGCACTGGTATGTACCCTAACTGGCTGGCAAAATGGAGTCTTATTCCTAGACAAAAATGATACATTCATTATTTATGATTCCTTCTAATCACAAAACTGCTTTTTCCTTTCTGTGACACAGATGATGATAAAAATAAGGCATGTGACTTCACTAGCTGTTTTCTTCGAAGCTGGGCCAGAGTCTCCTCCTGGTCATCAGGTTGGGTATAATGTGCCATCACCCCAGATACTCTGGGGCAACATCCTGAGGTCTTCTTACTCATTTTGGGGTTCTGGAAGCCACATCCCAAGGACTTGGTCAGTCAAAATGGGCCCCGGAGCATCTCGATTGGTTTTCTCCACCCACCACTTCCCCTGGGATTTCCCTAGAACTATCAGAGTACTTGCAGGCCCATGTGTATGGTTGACCCCTCTGGATACTGGTGTCTAGTTCTAGCCTGTGGATGCAGATAGAGAGCCCAGTGGACTGGCGGAGACCAAGTCTGCTGCTGGTCCTTGATGAGCCAGGAGGCCCTGGCCATGGCTCCAGGGTTCTGGTACTTTTGACTCTTGATTTCTTTGTCTGATGAATGAATGACCACAAAATTATCGCAGTGCAGAAGGTAGACCTCCTTTGGAAGTGCTGTTTTGTGTTGCGTAACATCCCTTTGTGTGATCATTTTTAATTCTAGGCAGACAATGAAATACAGACTAGAGAACTTGCCCTGTTTAGATAACCTGTAAAGTCCATGTGGGTTAGGCCCTTAGGCCTTTCCAGCTAGAGACCGGCATCCTTAGACCCTGTATCTTTCAGTAGCTCTCTCAGGTCACTGGTCTTCCTTAACACTGGTCTTCCTTAACAAAATCAATGTGTTCCCACACATTGGCAATCAGCACAGGAGAACTGATTTTTGTCCAAGCAATTCTATTTTTATAGGCAACAGAGGTGCCTTTCTTTTCTTTTTTTTAATTAAAGTATAGTTGATTTATAATGTTGTTTTCATTTCTGGTATAAAGCAAAGTGATTCTGTTTTACACATTCTTTTTCATTATAGGTTATTATAAGATACTGAATATAGTTCCTGTGCTATACAGTAGGACCTTGTTTATTTTATATATATAGTAGCTTGTGTCTGCTAATCCCAAACTCATAATTTATCCCCCGACCCCTTTGCCCCTTTGAAACCATCTGTTTGTTTTCTATGTCTATAAGTCTGTTTCTGTTTTGTAAATAAGTTCATTTGTATCCTTTTTTAGATTCCACAGGTAAGTGATATCATATGATACTTGTCTGTCTGACTTAATGCACCTGGTATGATCATCTCTAAATCCATCCATGTTGCTGTAAATGGCATTATTTCATTCTTTTTTATGGCTGAGTAGTATTCCATTTTATATGGATATCACATCTTCTTTATCCACTCATCTGTTGATGGACACTTAGGTTGCTTGTCTATTGTAAATAGTGCTTTGAATGTTGGAGTACATGTATCTTTTCAAATTAGAGTTTTCTCCGGATGTATGCCCAGGAGCGGAATTGCTGGATCATATAGTAACTCTATTTTTAGTTTTTAAAGGAGCCTCCATATTTTCCATAGTGGCTACACCAATTTATATTCCCAAGAGGATGCTTTTTAAGAAAAAGACTAGGTTGTACATGTTTTCTAAAGAAAGCATAAGCCTCCATTTATTTTATTTAAAATTTAGGCAACAGTTATCCATAAAAAAATAACTGGTGCTGCTTAGTTGTTCAGTTGTGTCAGACTCTGAGACCCTTTGGACTGTAGCCCTCCAGGCTCCTCTGTCCATTGGAGTTTTCAGGCAAGAAGACTGGAGTGGGTTGCATTTCCTCCTCCAGAGGATCTTCCCGACCCAGGGAATGAACCTGTGTCTACTGGGCCTTCTGCATTGCAAGTGGATTCTTCACCCCTTGAGCCATTGAGGAAGCCATGTATCTGCTAATTATGTGTCTTTCTAAAAGCAGACCCAAAGAGTTTTTTTTTTTTCTTTCTCTGCTGGGTCTTGGTTGCTGCTGGGGTTTTTCTCTAGTTTTGGTGAGCAGGGACTACCCCTAGTTGTAGTGTGGGGGCTTCTCATTGCGGGGGCTGCTCTTATTGCCGAGCACAGGCTCTGGGGAGCTTGGCTTGCAGTGACTGTGGCTCCTGGGCTCTAGAGAACAGGCTCAATAATTGTAGCATACAGGCTTAGTTGCCCCTTGGCGTGTGGGATCTTCCCGGATCAGGGTCAAACCTGTCCCTTCTGCATTGGCAGGAGGACTCTTTACCAGTGAGCCTCCAGTTTTTATATATGCCACATGCATCTTGAATAGAGGATACTATTTACAATCATTTTTTGGTTGCTGTTTTGGTCCTCTGCTCCCTGGGCAGACTATTTGGCTGTGATTTTTGTGTGCGTTTTCTTCTAATGTTCCATTTTCAAATGGTAATCATTAATCCTTCCCCACGACCTCTCCCAGAATATAGTTCTCAAGGGCTGCTGCTCCGACAATGGTGGGGAGGGGCTCTAGGGGTAACCAGTGACCTAGGGTCATGTCCTGGGTCAAAAAAAGATGAAAGGTTAGACCAGTGGTCAGTCCCTAGGTCCTGGGAAAGGTAGATCTCCCCAGACTG
Source organism: Odocoileus virginianus (assembly GCF_023699985.2). Taxonomy (NCBI): domain Eukaryota; kingdom Metazoa; phylum Chordata; class Mammalia; order Artiodactyla; family Cervidae; genus Odocoileus; species Odocoileus virginianus. The sequence continues at coordinate 60,892,020 of NC_069687.1, read as the reverse complement.
GAAACTGAGACGAAAGAGTGTCCCTGCACAGTCCTGGCTCTGCTCAGACAGAGAGGCCTTCCAGGTTCCCAGAAACCCCTTTGATTTGCGGCCCATTCCACATGATGTTTAGTAATAAACAGAGTTCAATGACCAGTCTAGACAAACAAATCACGGCTTCTGGCAAACCCTGGTTCTGATGACATGTTGTGTCTTAGCAATGCGGGGAGGAAAGAGCCGGCTTTGAAACTCGAACTTAGTGCCTTTGTGAGCTAACAGAAAATACAGAGGCTGAGATGGGGACCCAGACAAACAGACCCCACTCTAGCCAAATGAGGAGGCATTCCCTGCTTTGTGGCTTGTGAATTTCCTGCTCTGTCTTTCTCCAGGCGTTAGGAAGCTGCCCTGAACTGGAGTGAAATGTGAGACGTTTCCATATTAATATTTCTGAAGCCCTCGGGGTAGTTGCAACCACCTGCTTCTCCACGCCACCCCCCCTCCCCCCCCCGCCAGCAGCTGTCCTAAACAGTTTCACTAGAGAGACACCATTTTTCTCTTTAAACAAAATATTTCATCAATGTTGGGTTTTAATTGAGCCAGGAAGCCTTCCAAGCTATTTCATGTTCACTGGCCAGCTTTATCTGTCATTTGCAGGTGAAGAGAAATCTCATAACTTTCTCATTTACTTTGCTCCTTCCTCCTCCAACCTGTCAATGAAAGTAACATCGTCAAACCTTGCCAAGCCGTGTGTTATCAGCTCACAGGACACACAGTAAAATCCCATTTCTGTTGGGACAAAAACAGGAAAAATGCGAAGAAAGGACCGGCTCACTGAAATCCCTGTAAAATAATCCTGAGTGAAAATAGCAGCACTTTTTTGGTGGGGAGATGGGGTGGGGTGGTGGTGCAGGGCGAAACATGTGCTTCTTATAAATACAGTCCAGGATGATAAACTGTGTATACAACAAAGAATGCTTAGAAAATGTGGCTGGTAGACTTCTTCTGTGAATGCATTTGGGCTGTTTTCATGTCGAAATAATTCATTTTCAGCATTTATCAAAGGAGGTTCTCTTACAATTATTTAAATACACTTTTCTTTGACGGAATTGAATTGTTGACTCCGTGTTAATGGTTTCTTGCAAATATTTACTGAATCTCTCTGTAAACTGTCCTCTAAATTAGACCAGAAGATTCAAAACTCTGACTAACTCCCCTTTGGAATCCCGTCTTTTAAGGTAATCTCTCTTCTGCTATCTGTGCCAATTAACTGAGAGCATTTTAATAACAGGGAATAATAATTGCTGTTTGCTCATCATTGAGAGGAATTTCCCCTTGTGCATTTATTTTTAGGGAGACTATATTGTTATTTAGCGCAGGGTGATGCTGATAAAGACTTTAATTAGTGTGTGAGAGATTTTGGTGGATGAGAAACAAGAATTTGCAGTATTTTATTCACATTTTGTAGAGAATTGAAAAGTTTAAATTCTTTCAGATGATGAAAATGTGAGGACTGCTGCAGTAAAAAGTGTTTATATAGATAGACATAAACCTATAAAAATGCTTATGTGTACAAGATGAACAAACAATCAGGGGGTAAAAACTGAAGACCTGAGCTTTACTTCTTAATCTTTCTAGGGAAAAGGCTTTGTCGTGGACATAAATGAATTCCTCTACAGACCCATCTGGGAGAAAGAAAATGTATTCGTTTGCATTATCCTATTTTAGCTGAATGTAATTCCCATATATACCTTTTTCTTAAGGAACAAAACATGACCAACTCTATGTATTAATTTTAATTGCAACATGAAAGCTTTATATCTGTTCTTACTCTAACATTTACCTCAGTTCTAAGTTCAAACTTTTAAATTGTTAAATAACTTAATGCCTGTGTTAATCAGATATCAGTGATCAAGAACTGGATTAAATAAGGTCAATTAACCTATAGTGTATGTATAAATGTACTTGTGATACTAGAATGACAATTAATAGGATGGAAACACATTAAACTATTTCTCAGTAAAGCTGAGATTCATTAGCTTAAGTTTCAGGAGGTCTTGTCATCCTTTGTCTGGGAAATGTGGCTCAGGTAGCTGCAGAATTTCAAAACCAGAAGGAGACTTGGAGTTCTCCAGTCTCATCACATTGACTCATTTGTTTTTGTATTCATTCAATGAATGAGGCCCTACTACAGGCTAGTCTTCCTGCTGGGTGCAGGGATCACAATGGTAGGCAAAAGCAGATGAGTTCCCACCCTCATGGGGTGGATGCTGGGGAGACACAGGCATTAAGTCATTTAACAATTTGAAAGTGTGAACTTAGAACTGAGGTAAATGTTAGAGTAAGAACAGGTATAAAGCTTTCGTGTTGCAATTAAAATTAATACATAGAGTTGGTCATGTTTTGTTCCTTAAGAAAAAGGTATATATGGGAATTACATTCAGCTAAAATAGTATAATGTAAATGAATACATTTTCTTTCTCCCAGATGAGTCTGTAGAGGAATTCATTTATGTCTACGACAAAACCTTTTCCCTAGAAAGATTAAGAAGTAAAGCTCAGGTCTTCAGTTTTTACGCCCTGATTGTTTGTTCACCTTGACCTGATGAGATTTGCCTCTTGAAATGCTCAGCCTCATTTATTTTAAAGTTTTAGTGAAATTATAACATTTGTCTGTGTGCATGCATGCTCAGTCATGTCCTACTCTTTGCGATGCTATGGACTGCAGCCCATCAGTCTCCCATGCCCATGGGGTTTCCCAGGCAAGAATAGTGAAGTTTGTTGTTGTTTCCTTCTCCACGGGATCTTCCCGACCCAGAGATCGAACCAACTTCTGAAACAGAAACTCTTAATACCAGGAAAATTAAAAAATTGACATGTATTCAGTGATGGGGCTATGGCTTAAATTTCCAAGAAACTTTCTAATACCACAGTAGTTTATATATTGTGTTGTAGAAGTTAAAAAAAAAGAACAATTCCACAGATTCCTCTTGCCTTCTTTTTCTGGATTTATTTATTGCTGTGATGAAGGCTAAAATTTTTGCTGGTATAACCAACAGTTACATATAGGGATATGATTTCACAAGCAGTTGAACTCAGTTTCTACCTCAACATCCTAATCTCCTTGGGAAGTGAACACTGAATTTTGCAGATTCAAAGGAAATAGTCCAGCTATCCAGTTAGGGACCACCCAGTCATTTCCTGCCTGATCCAGTCATTTGTAGGTTTCTGCCCCCTCCCTCCCTCCCCAGGGTGGCATCTAAGTTCACAGGGAAGGGCTGGCAGCACTTGGAGAATGGTGTGGGGGAATCCTTTGGCCCCTGGTCTGAGAGCTGGCACTCTATGAGGTGTCCTTGAGCCCTCTAGTCCTCAAGGGCTATTAGCCCCAGTCGCTCCCAGATTCTGCTGCTGTGTCCACTGTGGCCTCTCCCTAGCAGCCTTTCCACCTCGGCTCCACACCGCACCCTCCATGTTCCAAGCAGGAGACCCTTCAGGTCTGTGACTTTGCTCTGCCCTTCCACACCCGGCTGTGGATGTGAAAGGGGGTCTTTTCACAGACACCTCCTTTAGCTTTGTCTGTTAGAGCAACTGTGGGTGAAGGAGCTCTAGGAAAACTTGCTTCACTGAGATTTCAAACACAGGCTCTTCCCTCTGGGAATTTAACTGGAGCAGGGCCTTGGGGCGGAGCCTGGACTTGGGAGGGGTCTGGAGCAGGGTGGAATAGACCAGGGAATGCTATTCACCACTCTGATTTCTCACCACTCTACTCTTATCCAGAAGTATTTTTAATCTCCTTTCTTCCCAGTGGAGAGAAAATGTTTTTCCCTCCTCAAACCATTGTTTATGGATTAGATTTACATATAGATTACCACAATGGTGTGATCACTCACCTAGAGGCAGACATCCTGGAGTGTGAAGTCAAGTGGGTCTTAAGAAGCATCACTACCAACAAAACTAGTGAAGGTGATGGAATTCCAGTTGAGCAATTTCAAATCCTGAAAGATGATGCTGTGAAAGTGCTATATTCAATATGCCAGCAAATTTGGAAAACTCAGCAGTGGCCACAGGACTGGAAAAGGTCAGTTTTCATTCCAATCCCAAAGAAAGGCAATGCCAAAGAATGCTCAACTACTGCACAATTGCACGCATTTCACACACTAGCAAAGTAATGTTCAAAATTCTCCCAGCCAGGCTTACATGAACTGTGAACTTCCAGATGTTCAAGCTGGATTTAGAAAAGACAGAGGCACCAGAGATCAAATCGCCAACATCTGCTGGATCATCCAAAAAGCAAGAGAGTTCCCTAAAAACATCTACTTCTGCTTTGTTGACTACACCAAAATGTTCGACTGTGTGGATCACAATAAACTGTGGAAAATTCTTCCAGACATGGGAATACCAGACTACCGTACCTGCCTCCTGAGAAATCTGTATGCAGGTCAAGAACCAACAGTTAGAACTGGACATGAAACAACTGATGGGTTCCAAATCGGGAAAGGAGTACATCAAGGCTGTATATTGTCAACCTGCTTGTTTAACTTATATGCAGAGTACATCATGAGAAACACTGGGCTGGATGAATCACAAGCTGGAATCAAGATTGCTGGGAGAAATATCAATAACCTCAGATATGCAGATGACACCACCCTTATGGCAGGAAGTGAAGAAGAACTAAAGAGCCTCTTGATGAAAGTGAAAGAGGAGAATGAAAAAGTTGGCTTAAAACTCAACGTTCAGAAAACTAAGATCATGGAATCCAGTCCCATCATTTCATGGCAAATAAATGGGGAAACAATGGAAACGGTGAGAGACTTTATTTTCTTGGTCTCCAAAAATCACTGCAGATGGTGATTGCAACCATGAAATTAAAAGGTGCTTGCTCCTTGGAAGGAAAGTTATGACCAACCTAGACAGCATATTAAAAAGCAGAGACATTACTTTGCCAATAAAGGTCCATCTAGTCAAAGCTATGGTTTTTCCAGTGGTCATGTATGGATGTGAGAGTTGGACTGTAAAGAAAGCTGAGCACAGAGGAACTGATGCTTTTGAACTGTGGTGTTGGAGAAGACTCTTGAGAGTCCCTTGGACTGCAAGGAGATCCAACCAGTCAGTCCTAAAGGATATCGGTTCTGCATATTCATTGGAAGGACTGATGCTGAAGCTGAAACTTCAATACTTTGGCCCACTGATGTGAAGAACAGACTCATTGGACTCTCCCTGAGGCTGGGAAAGATTGAAGGCCGGAGGAGAAGGAGACAACAGAGGATGAGATAGTTGGATGTCATCACCGACTCGATGGACATGAGTTTGAGCAAGCTCTGGGAGTTGGTGATGGACAGGGAAGCCTGGCGTGCTGCAATCCGTGGGATTGCAAAGAGCTGGACATGACTGAGTGACTGAACTGAACTGAGCCTGTAGACTTCAGTCAGAAATTTAGTTTTCACAGAGGAACTATTGGGGTAGGGCGGGGCAGGTGGGAAGTTTGTATAGAAAGTAAAAGGGGGTAGTGAGGACTTCCTTGGTGGGCCAGTGGTTAAGTATCCACTTGCCAATGCGGGGGACACGGGTTCGATGCCGGGTCTGGGAAGATGTTACATGCTGTGGGGCAACTAAGCCTATGTGCCACACCCACTGCACCCGCGCTTTACCTGCTGAGCCACAGGGGAAACCCAAGAATACTGGGGTAGGTAGCCTATTCCTTCTGCGGCAGATCTTCCTCACCCAGGAATTGAACCGGGGTCTCCTGCATTGCAGGTGGATTCTTTACCATCTGAGCTATCAGGGAAGCCCTCTAGGGAGCCCTGGAGCTGCAATTACTGAGCTCACATGCCTGGAGCCCATGCTCTGCAACAAGAGAAGCCATCGAAACTAAAGAAAGCACTATTGCAGCAATAAAGACTCAGTGCAGCCAAAAATAAATAAATAAAAATAAAATTAAAAAAGAGAAAGGGGCAATGATTAGAAAGAGCAAAACCCCCTCACAAGTTGTTTCAAAACTGCTATCCCTGCCATACTTAGAATCTCAGCTTTCTGACAGAAGCTCAGATTTTTTTTATTCAGGGCACACATCCTGTTCAAAGCTCTGTGATGTGCCACTTTGTTTACAACTTTCTCAGCAAGGTCTTTATTGAGGTCAGTTCTATATCAGACCAACATTTATGACCTAATTTGCCCTGAAAACTATTTTTGTTTCTGCTTTCTATGCCTCCACAGTGGTGTTTAAATTTGCCAAGTGTGAAATCTCACCTGCAAAACCTTTTCTTGAAAGTGATTCTAAACATGAAGGAGTGGATGATTTCAGCCACTCAAATAAAGTCATCTCACAGAAGGTAGTATCATGTGAGACCTGAACTGCAGATTAGGAAGAGGAGAATGCAACATCGGGATGTGCTTATAAGAATGAGATTGTGTTGATTCAAACAAAATTGCTGATATTTGATTTTCATGCAAAGATGGGTTTGATAAAGGACAGAAATGGTATGGACCTAACAGAAGCAGAAGATATTAAGAAGAGGTGGCAAGAATACACAGAAGAACTGTACAGAAAAGATCTTCACAACCCAGATAATCATGATGATGTGATCACTCATCCAGAGCCAGACATCCTGGAATGTGAAGTCAAGTGGGCCTTAGAAAGCATCACTACGAACAAAGCTAGTGGAGCTGATGGAATTCCAGTTGAGCTATTTCAAATCCTGAAACATGATGCTGTGAAAGTGCTGCACTAAATATGCCAGCAAATTTGGAAAACTCAGCAGTGGGCACAGGACTGGAAAAGGTCCATTTTCATTCCAATTCCAAAGAAAGGCAATGCCAAAGAATGTTCAAACTACTGCACAATTGCACTCATCTCACACGCTAGTAAAGTAATGCTCAAAATTCTCCAAGTCAGGCTTCAGCAATATGTGGACCGTGAACTTCCAGATGTTCAAACTGGTTTTAGGAAAGGCAGAGGAACCAGAGATCAAATTGCCAACATCTGCTGGATCATTGAAAAAGCAAGTGAGTTCCAGAAAAACATCTATTTCTGCTTTATTGACTGCCAAAGCCTTCGACTGTGTGGATCACAATAAACTGTGGAAAATTCTGAAGGAGATGGGAATACCAGACCACCTGACCTGCCTCTTGAGAAACCTGTATGCAGGTCAGGAAGCAACAGTTAGAACTGGACATGGAAAAATAGACTGGTTCCAAATAGGAAAATGAGTACATCAAGGCTGTATATTGTCACCCTGCTTATTTAACTGGCATGCAGAGTACATCATGAGAAATGCTGGACTGGAGGAAGCACAAGCTGGAATCAAGATTGCCAGGAGAAATATCAATAACCTCAGATATGCAGATGACACCACCCTTATGGCAGAAAGTGAAGAGGAACTAAAAAGCCTCTTGATGAAAGTGAAAGAGGAGAGTGAAAAAGTTGACTTGAAGCTCAACATTCAGAATTTAAGATCATGGCATCTGGTCTCCATCACTTCATGGAAAATAGATGGGGAAACAGTGGAAGCGGTGTCAGACTTTAATTTTTGGGCTCCAAAATCACTGCAGATGGTGATTGCAGCCATGAAATTAAAAGACACTTACTCCTTGGAAGGAAAGTTATGACCGACCTAGATAGCATATTAAAAAGCAGAGACATTACTCTGTCAACAAAGGTCCATCTAGTCAAGGCTATGGTTTTTCCAGTGGTCATGTATGGATGTGAGAGTTGGACTGTGAAGAAAGCTGAGCGCCAAAAAATTGATGCTTTTGAACTGTGGTGTTGGAGAAGACTCTTAAGAGTCCCTTGGACTGCAAGGAGATCCAACCAGTCCATCCTAAAGGAGATCAGTTCTGGGTGTTCATTGGAAGGACTGATGCTGAAGCTGAAACTCCAGTACTTTGCCACCTCATGTGAAGAGTTGACTCATTGGAAAAGACCCTGATGCTGGGAGGGATTGGGGGCAGGAGGAGAAGGGGACGACAGAGGATGAGATGGCTGGATGGCATCACCAACTCGATGAACATGAGTTTGAGTAAACTCCGGGAGTTGGTGATGGACAGGGAGGCCTGGCGTGCTGCGATTCATGGGGTCGCAAACAGTCGGACACAACTGAGTGACTGAACTGAAACTGAACTGATTATCTGCTGCTGTTTAGTTGCTAAGTTGTGTCCAACTACTTGTGGTCCATGGACTGCAGCCCACCAGGCTCCTCTGTCCATGGGATTCTCTAGGAAATAATACTGGAGTGGGTTGCCATTTCTTTCTCCAGGGGATCTTCCTGACCCAGGGAATCGAACCTGATCTGCTTGGCAGGCAGATTTCTTTACTATTGAGCCACCAGGAAAGCCTGATTCTGATTATCCAGGGCAGGGTCCTCAAATAACCTGTTCTCTCCCACTGTTTTGAAAGCTCCCAGAGGCTCCTCTTGGCTCTCTAATAACTTCATTGTAAAGAAAATCTCACCAGCAACACTGATCTGGAATATGCGTGTCACATAAGAGGGCGTTTAGAAGTCTGTATTGACGGTCTGGTTTCTCCCAAGCCAGTCAGCAGAGCCTATGTGATCAGCAGAGTTACTGGATCCTGCAGCCACCTCACTTACCTGGGAAGGATTGGGACACACGTTGACTCTTCAGTGTAAGGAAGGAGGTCAGGCACTGGGTCTTGTTTTGTGACCCTGGGTGTTGGTTGAACCCTGGTGCCTTGAGAATTGCTTGGTTGAGTATTAGAAAGTCTTACTCACCTCATCATGTGGGACAAAGTTTTTCTGCCATCTCATAGGATACTATGGGGCCCTTTACCAGCTCCATCAAGTTTGGATGGAGAACGACAGAGTGCAAATCCAGCTAAGTGGGGCCCGGCCACGCTTGCTGCCTCTGTTGTGGAGAAACAGTGTAGAGGCATGAAGAACAATCTCAAGTTCAAATGCTACCCCTGCTGTTTCCTAGCTGTTTGATCCTGGAGAATTAACTCAATCTCTTTGAATTGTAGTAGCTGTGTCTGAAATTGTAGGGATGTTGTGAACATAAGAAAAGATGAACAGATCAAATAGCCACAGATCAAATCTATAGCTTGTGTTTTAAAAAATAAAGACTCCTTTTAAAAACACTTTTCAAAGGTATGAGATTATATGATCACATTGAGTTTTTTTTTTCAAACTGCAAGCACTGTCATCCCTTCTGACATTTGTGAGTTGCCCCCTCCCATTGAGAGTCACTGAATTAGACTTTTAAAATTGACCTTTGTCCTCATCTGGAGTGGTAGCATATACTGCAGAACATAGTAACATAATCAATCTGAATTCATTACCATTCATTACCCTTAAAAGCATTTAAGAGATGGCTACATGCTTGGGGCACTGTTCTGATCGACCCACAGCACCTCTCAAGCTGGGGTGATTCTGCAATAGTCAGGCGTGAAGCCTAATAGCTAAAAGAAACTGGCCATTTTGGGTGGCAGTTAAGTCATTTTCAAGGCTCAGAAACAATGGGAAGGAATATGTGGGATTATGTGAAATATAGTGAATAATACAGAGGAAGGAGAATTGGGTGTGGAGAAAGGTAGAAGTTAGTCTGGAAAATCTCTAAAGTGGAGACTGGATTCTAGGAGCTACTTCAGAGAAGAGGACACAGAGTGTGGGTCCACCTAGTTAGGACTAAATCTGGATAACAGTGGGCTGAATCAGACAGATCCTGTGATTTCAAAGATTAAGGGAGGCGTGGAGATCTAGATCTTCTGAATGAAGATCTCTGAATGAAAAAGGCTGCAGCTAATGTATCCTGACCCACAGCTAGGAAGAGAAATGAAACAGTTTCTGCCCTCCAGGAGCACTCCCTTTCCATATCTGATGCGTCAGGGTGAATGCTGCTGGTGTGCAGTAAACAGCCCGGAGGAAGTGACTGGCTGGGTTGGGGATGGCAAGCACTTGGGGGAAACTTTCCCGAGCTCTCCCTGATAGCTCAGTCAGTAGAGAATCTGCCTGCAATGCTGGAGACCTGGGCTCTATTCCTAGGTTGGGAAGATCCCCTGGAGAAGGAAATGGCAACCCATTCCAGTATTCTTGCTTGGAAAATCCCAAGGACGGAGGAGGCTGGCAGGCTACAGTCCATAGGGCTGCAAGATTCAGACATGACTTAGCACTATCTTTCTTTCCTTCTTTCTTTCTTTTCTTATGTAGAAGTGGCATTCTACAGATGGGGACACCGAGATCTAGGGAGGTGAAATTAATTGTCCAAGAACACACAATACAGAATAGAGCTGAGAATGCAACCCAAGCCCTGAAGTTATGACTCCTTCAGGCAGTTTTGCTGATACCTGTTTGTACCTGAGGAACAGGAGGAATCTCATTGGTGAGTGAGCCGGGGAGCAGGAAGGGAGGTGGTCTGGAGTTTCCTGACGAAAAACCTGGAGACTGTCACTTGGCTGATTATGCAAAAGACCTGTATCCTAGGGATCCCTAAATTGAGAAGGAAGCTCATGCAGTGGAGAGTTGAGAGATGTAGTGCTGATGACCTCATTTGACTTCCAAAGCCAGTTCTATCCATAACCTTTTGCTTCCTCCAGTTTGAGCTCTGACTTTCCACCCAAGTATCTTCCCCCACACGATTAAGCACATACAGCTGCTTCGACATTGGCTGTGACAGGTCTTTTCCATGGGCTTACTGAAAAGACGTTGTGGGGAGTTAGCAGGACTCCTGCAAAACTGTAGGTGTGGAAATGGGAAAGGGTGGTTGGCCAGATGCTGAAAGTGGGAGAATTCAATGAAAAGCTGGTTGGATGGATTGAAGGATGAATCTCACATCACTGTAAGGCATTCAGTTATACAATTGTGGGTGAGGTGGTACTGTCCAGCGTGACGGGATGTGAGAAGGCCAGTGTTTGGGGGGAACTAAAGAAGGCCTATAATTTCCTGATTAAGCTTTCTTTTTTCAACCATGTTTAATGTGAGTGGTTCTATCTGGAACCATTAAGTGATGAAAATCTTGGAATGCTCAAAGCAGTGGGGACAAGAGCAGTCATTTGGATGTGGTTTTTGAAGACTTTCTGGCTACTGTAGCCTGAAAGCAGTCTTCTGGCAGAATCCACTTTAGGGAAACTTGAAGAGAGTATGCCACCAGAGCAGTGGAAAGTACCCACCCAGTGGTTTTAGGGTTTGATGTTCAAATTGTATGATAGTGAGAGATTCAGAGAGCGAATTAGCCAGAGTTAAACTGCCCGTAAATGCCCTTCCTGTAATTAGATGATGAGAAGAGAATTCTGAAAGCTTCCAACTCAATTTCTTTTATTTAGGATAGTCTCATTTAATTAACCATGACCCTAAGGGAGCAACCTGAAACGGTGTTGACAGTACGGGAGAACAAAAGGAAACAAGAAAAGCGGAGATTGGTATTAGTTAGCCTAGTAAACGTGCTGTGCTGTGCTTAGACACTCAGTCATGTCCAACTCTTTGCGATCCCATGGACTGTAGCCCGCCAGGCTCCTCTGTCCATGGGGATTCTCCAGGCAAGAATACTGGAGTGGGTTGCCATGTCCTCCTCTGGGGGATCTTCCCAACCTAGGGATTGAACCCAGGTCTCCCAAATTGCAGGGATTCTTTACTGTCTGAGCCCCTAGGGAAGCCCAAGAATCCTGGAGTGGGTAGCCAATCCCTTCTCCAGGGGAACTTCCTGACCCAGGAATCGAACCGGGGTCTCCTGCATTGCAGGCAGATTCTTTACCAGCTAAGCTACCTGGGAATTCCAATACACATACTTTGGGATGCGAATCAAAGAAATTCACAAGTCATTGGATCACCACACATTTCCTTTGGTACAGTGACATAATCTGATGTCCTAGTTTCAGAATGGGAAGTCCAGTGAAATACGGGATGCATATATGTTTAGAAAAGCTGGAATAAGGCTGAGTGTAAGTGAGCTGCCTGACTGACAGCTGGAAAGATGAACGGATGTGATTTTTTAATTTTTTTAAACTGGAGGATGGTTGCTTTGCAATGCTGTGTTAAGTTCCTGCTATATATCAAAGTGAATCAGCCATATGTGTGAATATATCCCCTCCCTCTTGCACGTCCCCGCCCCAATCCCACCCCTCTAGGTCATCATAGAGCGCTGGGCTGCGCTCCCCACGTTAGACGGTGGCTCCCCACCAGCTCTTTTACTCATGGTAGTGTCTATACGTCAGGGCTACTCTCTCAATTCCTCCCACCCTCTCCCTTCCCCACTGTGTCCACAAGTCCCCTCTTCACCTCTCTAATGTGACTCTTTGAGCCACAGGTTTGGAAGGAAATAGTTGTAGAAAGTGGCCTCACTGGATGTCCTGCTCTTCTCTCTGAAAGACCCAGGATGCTTTATTTGTTTAGTGTAACAGATGCTCTTGATTAATTTCAGCAGTTTTATTATCTCATTTCCTGGGTGACCTAACAGCAGGGTGTGAGTAAGCATATTGGGATGCCATTTCTAAGAGCATTATTCATGTTGTTGAGGAGGTGAGCTGTAGAGAAAGGAACGCCTGAAACCACCTTCTTGAGACTTTAATCCCAATCAGTTGGAGAAAAAAGTTATCAAATCTCAATTAGGGACTCCTCTTGTTTAGTCTGACAGAAACTTAATTTCCAGTTTGGCCAGTGAGCTAATGACATGAGAAGCGAAAGAGTTAGCAATTCCATCACCAGTGAGTTTCTTCTTTGGATCTGAGTAGGAAATTCCATTATATTGACTAGCTTTGGTGTAACAGACTCCCAAATAATTATTCACTTGGCGTTCTCCTCCTCTTGTTATGTTGAGGCATATTGAAGAGAAGATAGTCAACCTTTTTTTTTCTTTAAACTACAGAAATCACAATTTCAGATAGTTCAACCTAGTATTTCAGCAAAACCCAGTCATCCTGTGAAGTCCCTGTGTGTTTTATTCTGTACAATGTACAATGAAGTTGTACATTGCATGTTAATTTCACTCCTGTTGCTGAAATAAACCAATGGAGAAGCTGTGTGTTCCCTCTTGGTTTCTCTCAGGCAGCATTGCCAGCCCTCCAGTGACTGCGCTAGCTCAGGTCGGCCTCATTGGATGCTCATATGCCCACAAGGTAGCCAACCTCGTTCAGAGAGTGTGGGTGTGTAACAGGTCTACTGGTACTGACGTGGAGAACTGTCAAGTCATTAGCCCATGTTTTTGAAGTGACCACTGTTTTTATCTCTTGGTTTTTTTTTTTTTTGGTGGGGCGGAGAAAATTTCTTTTACAAAGTGTTTGCTCATATGTTGTCTCAGAATCATCAAAAATCACATTAAAAAAACTAACATGGGGACTTCTCTAGACCAGTGGTTAATACGCTGCATTTCTGCTACAGGGGATGCAGGTTCAGTCCCTGCTGGGAAACCTGAAATTCCACATGCTGAATGGTGTGGCAAAACAAAACAAAACAGAACCCACCCCCATGCCCCCCACCCTAAAAATAATGTGGCTGAAACTTTTGCTTTCCAACAGATTCTTTCTGGTACGGCTCACACATGCCTTGGACAGCCTGTCATGGTGACTCACTGTTTACTACTTGCCCACAAACAAAGCCCGTTGACTTTGTTTCTGGGTGCTGGACTCTGGGATAAACTTTAAGTAGAGGTTTTTTTTTTTTCCCTCATATAAAAAAGCCCTACATATGTATTAAACTTTGTATCTAATAAAGGCAGTATTACAAACCAACATAGAAAATTGTCTAACCATATTGACACACAAATAAAGATGCATACCTTTCATCAGTATAAAGATAACTCCAAGTGGATTACAGAGGTGAATATGAAAACTAAAAACTTACAGCCTTTTAGGGGGGAAATGAGGGAAGTTACATTTTTAAGACAGTGGAATACGAGAAGATTTCTTAAATAAAAAAAGTATAAGGAACATATTATAAAGAAAAAGATTTATACATTTAATTACATTGAAATGAGTAAATATCTGTGTGACAAAGCACTATAGACAGAGTTAAAAAAAAAAAAAACCCTCAAATTGGTTTTAGTTTTTCAATTTCTAAAATTCAGCAACAGTATCCAGAATATATAAAAGTGACTTCACACCAATAAACTTAAAAATGGTCAAGATATGAAGAGGCAGTTCAAGGAAGAGGAAAGGCAATGGTTGACATCTGAAAAGATGCTCAATCTCAGGAGTGACTAGGGAAATTCGAAGTAAAACAGCAGGGAAGTACGGCTTCACATCCCCCAGATGGGCAGACAAAAGGCTAGGCTTTAAGAAAGCAGAACCTCACACCACTGAGGGCGGGTTTTGTGTCATTACTTTGTAAGGCAAAGCGGTAACTCCCAATACAATGGGAGATGTAATTCCCTGTGCAGTTATAGCTTAATTATTTCACTTCTGAGTATTTTCTAAGACCATCTCACGAATGCTCGAGGAGCACTGTTTGTAAAAGTAAAAACGGGGAAATGACTCAACTTCATTAACTACAGCAGGGATTTGGCCAATTCTAATCCCCTGGGTCAAGTCCAGCTCACTGTTTCTGCACAGCTTGCAAACAGTTTCTACATTTTTTTTAGTATTTAAAAATACCGAAGACAAGTAATATGTTATATCATTGTAAAACTTACATGAAATTTCAAGTACTAGTGCCCATAGTAAAAAAAAAAAATTTTTTTTAATTGAGGTACAGTTGATTTACAACATAGTAAAGTAGCCATGAAATTAAAAGACGCTTACTCCTTGGAAGGAAAGTTATGACCAACCTAGATACCATATTAAAAAGTAGTGACATTACTTTGTCAACAAAGGTCCGTCTGGTCAAGGCTATAGTTTTTCCAGTGGTCATGTATAGATGTGAGAGTTGGACTGTGAAAAAAATTTGAGCGCTGAAAAATTGATGCTTTTGCACTGTGGTGTTGGAGAAGACTCTTGAGAGTCCCTTGGACTGCAAGCAGATCCATCCAGTCCATTAAATGAGATCAGTCCTGGGTGTTCTTTGGAAGGACTGATGCTGAAGCTGAAACTCCAATGCTTTGGCCACCTCACGCGAAGAGTTGACTCATTGGAAAAGACCCTGATGCTGGGAGGGATTGGGGGCAGCACCCTTGGGAGAAGGGAACAACAGGGGATGAGATGGCTGGATGGCATCACTGACTTGATGGACATGAGTTTGAGTAAACTCCGGGACAGGGAGGCCTGGCGTGCTGTGATTCATGAGGTCGCAAAGAGTCGGACACGACTGAGCGACTGGACTGACTGAAGGCTTCACTGGAACACAGCTATGCTGAGTGTGGTGCTTGGGGACCCCCAGGTGATTCTGACATACACTAAGTTTGATGAACAGTGGATAGAGGGATGGATGGATTGTGGTGGGTTCATACAGTGGAGTAGTATACAGTAGTTAAAATCAGTGAATTAGATCGATACATATTAACATGGCAAGGCCGTCCCTAAAGTGAAAAATATTGCAGAAGCATTTGTATAGTTTGATATCATTCTGTACAATTAAAAAATAGTTTATGTGGTTTATAGATACACATAGAAGCAGTGTAAGTTCTAAAACATGCATGTGAATATAATACTAATTAAAGAATAGTGGTTACTTCTAAAAAAGGAAAGGAGGAGGGAGAAGGTACTGAATTTTAACTGTATATTTATTCTTTAAAAATACACATATCTGAATTAAATATGATGAAATGCTAATCTCTGTTAAATGTAAGTAGAGAGTATGTTGAGTGTGACAGTTTTTATATGCTTTACAAACTCACAATTAAAAGGAAATTTAAAGCCCTACTTTCTCCTTCTAATTTTTTAAGAATATAAATATTAAATAATTACATATTCAAATATTAAAAGTGATCTGTAGTCCCACCACCTGAATATATTTACTTGATATTTTGGTATTTTTATTCCTTCCAGTCCTTTTTTGCCTATGCCTAGTAATAAAGTAGTTTTAGTTGCATGATATTTATAACTTTGCATTCTTTTTCTTTTTATTTAACATTGGTTCCTAGGAATTTTCCATATAGTTACTCCAATTTTTATAATAACCACATTTACTCCATATATGCATAACACTTTTTTCTGGTTTTCAACACACTGTATGTTTGCTATACAAATTTGGAAAGTAAATAAACTATGAAGAAAATAAAGACCATCTGCCACCATAGCACTTTGATGCTATAATTTTTACGTATTTCTCTCCAGTCTTGATTATCATTTTGCATCTTTAATTTTTTTACTTAATGATGTATCATGAGAATTTCTCCACCCTATTCATGTTCTAAAACCTGGTTTTAAATATATTATTCTATCATACATGGATTAAGAAACACAAATGTTCATGTAACCTATCTTCCTCTCCTACCCTCTGATATTTTTGTTAGCGTGAGCTAAAAAACTCTGAATTATCTGGTGCTGATCTCTGTGTGGCCAGAGAGGGAGGACCAGTTGCTGAGGGATGTTGAAGGGACGATCTCTGAGGAGTAGGTGGGGCTCTATAGGAGTTGAAAAAAGCTGTTTATCTTCTTCCATCTCTACTTTCTTCTGGACTGCAGGCATGTGACTGGCTGCTTACTGCGCAAAATTTTTTTGGGAAGTGCTCTATGGGTCTCACCTTTATATTAAGAAGACAAATGATAACTGTTGGGTGACAAATAAAAAGTTAAACCACAAAGCCTTACATACAAAAGGTACTTTAGAGGCTGTTTTACTCTAATTTGTTTTATGTAATGGAGTAGCCCAAGATCTGTATGAACCTACAAGAAGCTACAGTTAGAACCAGACACGGAAAAACTGACTGGTTCAAAATTGGTAAAAGAGTACGCCAATTCTGTATATTGTTACCCTTCTTATTTAACTTATATGCAGAGTACATCGTGAGAAATGCTGGATTGGATGACTTACAAGCTGGAATCAAGATTGCTGGGAGAAATATCAATAACCTCAAATATGAAGATACCACTTAAATGGCAGAAAGTGAAGAGAAACTAAAGAGCCTCTGGGTAAAGGTGAAAGAGGAGAGTCAAAAAGCTGGCTTGAACTCAACATTCAAAAAACTAAGATCATGGCATCTGGTCCCATCACTTCATGGCAGATAGAAGGGGAAAATGTGGAAGCAGTAACAGATTTTATATTTTTGGGCTCCAAAATCACTGTGGATGGTGACTGCAGCCATGAAATTCAAAGAAGCTTGTTCCTTGAAAGGAAAGCTATGACAAAAGTAGATAGCATATTTAAAAGCAGAGATCACTTTGCTGACAAAGGTACATACAGTCAAAGCTATGGTTTTTCCCATAGTCATGTACGGATGTGAGAATTGAACCATAAAGAAGGGTAAGCCCTGAAGAATTGATGCTTTTGAATTGTGGTACTGGAGAAGTCTCGAGAGTCACTAGGAGGGCAAGGCAATCAAACCAGTCAGCCCTAAAGGAGATCAACCCTGAACATTCATTGGAAGGACTGATGCTGAAGCTCTAATACTTTGGTCACCTGATATGAAGAGCCGACTCTTTGGAAAAGACCCGGGAAAGACTGAAGGCAAAAGGAGAATGGGACGGCAGAGGATGAAATGGTTAGGTAGCATCACCGGCTCAATGGACATGAATTTGAGCAGGAGGCAGTGGGGGACAGAGGAGCCTGGCGTGCTGCAGTCCATGGGAGGGGAGGACAGAGGAGCCTGGCATGCTGCAGTCCATGGGGTCATAAAGAGCCGGACATGACTTAGTGACTGAACAATAGCAATCTAAAATCACACGTCTAACTTTTCTTTATCTTCTACGGTAAACTCTCTCCTAAAAATTCTGAAATTGGGATGAACCTGGGATGGGTCTCACAATTCCTGGTGTCTTATTATCACTTTTAACCATCATTTCCATTTTAGTGTCTGAAATCAGGATATGACTTACAATGAATGACTCCCTAAGTTCAATAAGATACAGTATTTTAAAGCTATAGTTTTAAATCCAGGCTGTTCATTAGGATCATCTGAAGCACTTAAAAAGCATATATAAGATGCCTGGTTCTCACCCCAGAGATTCTGTTAAGTTGGTTGGGGTAGGGGATTATGCATCTGTATTAAAATCTCCTAAGAGTTGGAACCACTGTCATAGCCTTCAGTGGAAAGAAAAATCATGTGTCATCGTATAGAAATAAAAAGTCAAGTAAGAGTGATTCTTAATAAAGTTACTGGAAGACCTAGCATTCAAATTGTAGAGTTCAGTAAGGTACCCTAGGGCAAGGAAAAGAACACTTGGCTTGGAGTCAATAGGTCTGTCCTAGCTCTAACTTCTGGAGTTATGGCCCTTAGGCAGGTGATTTAGCCTTTCCCAGCCTTGGTTTCATTTGTAAAAGAGCAGCATATCCACTTCACTGGGTCATTGTGAACATTAAACAAAATATGTAATCAAATGCCTGTTGCATTTTAGAACACATTGTTAGTTCAGTCGCTCAGTCGTGTCTGATTCTTTGCGACCCCATGAGTCCCCACACACCAGGCCTCCCTGTCCATCACCAACATTGTAGGTACCTTTAAATGGAGATTTTCTTGCAAACACTGCTAATTTACAGTGAAAGATTTATTGAGCCTGGGAGGAAAAAATGGAGCTAAATGTGGTTTATTGAAATCTTTTGAATCTGCCTGCAATGTGGAAGACCCAGGTTTGATCCCTGGGTGGGAAGATCCCCTGGAGAAAGGAATGGCAACCCACTCCAGTATTCCGACTTGGAGAATTCCATGGACAGAGGAGCCTGTCGGGCTTCAGTTCAGGGGTCTCAAAGTGTCAGACAGGACAGAGTGACTAGCACTTTCACTCTCACTTTGAATGAATTCCTAGTGTTAGGGTCTTCAACTCATTTCGTTTGGTAAAAATACATGGCAGCAAAAGTGTAAGGGTTAGAGTTAGCTTATTTTCTTAGATTTCATAAAATCATTCAAAGAATCAAGGGGAAAGGACTTAAACCAACAAACTTAAATATACATTTTCAAAACATTTCTAAATTCACTTAGCTAAACTTGTAAAAAAAAGGAACAAGTTTTTTTCACTATAGCTAGTAATCACAAATGATAATGTGAACTATAGATAAATTTATATCATAGTACCAATATGGGCTTTATTTCCTGTTCATGGTTTGGTGAACTGTGTGCTTTCTATTGCTTTAAAATCAACTTTTATATGTATCATAATGGTTTCCTGAATTGATACATAACAGTGTATTATAGTGCCTTTTTCTACTATAAGTAAAAAATATTTTCCAGCTGCGCTGATTTCTGAAAATGGAATCAACTGTAACCAGTGGCACCAAATATTTAGTAGTCCGGATGCTGGTGGAAAGAAGGGGGAGTCTGCACTGCTCTCAGATCGCCTTTGCCACAAGGTGGGTATTATAATGTGATATTTCTGTGCTCTTGACTAGTTGAGCTTGTGGGGAAAGCCCAAACTGCCTGCGCCCAGTGTCAGACCACAGCCTGGAATTATCATGCCCATCAAGACCTTGATCTTGGTTGGGTGTGGAAGCTTTTCTCCATATATAGCCAAACTTGATTATCTGCTTGTGTGGATAACCCACTTTGTGGATTATTCACAGGAATTTCTAGGTCAAGCCTGGATCCTTTCCCCCTAACTGTCTTGCCCCCCACTATGAGCCTGTAAACTGTCTGCTCCACTCAGCTGGCATGTGTTGTGGAATTCAGCTGTGGTGCACCATGCTCGCATTTATTAAATGCCGATCTTGTATATAAAACTTGATGACATGAATGGTATCATCTTATTTCCCAGAAGAGGAAACAAAGATTAAGAGTTCAGGAATCTTGTCTAAGGTCAGACGCAAGATTCAAATGTACAGTGACTTCTAGGTTAACTGCCTCTTTTGGTAACTTGAGCCATAGAGATTTCTTTATGAATGTGAGGACTCTGAAATCAATTTTATCAATTTAGCTTGGTGGGTTTTAATCTCCTTTTATATAAAACTGACAAAAGGTTTTAACACGTGAAGAAGGCAGGTAAATAAAATTCAAACTGTGTAACATATACTCTATAACTGTTGCTTAGGTTTAAAAAATAAAACAGTTGAACAGAGATGGTGAAAATGTTTTTATTGCTAAATAATTATTCTTTCAGGGCATATTGTAAATGTAGGCATTTTCCCCCTGAATATATTTTGCTTGATGGAGAGCATTTTCCATGCTCTCTCCAGATGATTCCTTTGTTACTATTTCTGTTTAAAGCCTTGTTACCTTTGCTCCTTGTTCTACTGTACCTCATTGTTTCCATGGCAACAAGACAGAATGAGGAGGTGGGTAGCAACTGGCTCTTGAGAGAATGGAAATGCAATGGAAAGTTCCACCTGAAATAACAGCATGCAAATCACTTCAGCGTATGATAAACAACAAAGAAAGTGATACTTTTTTGGGGGAAGACAACTTATTCGGTTTTTGGAATGTGCTCTTTTTTCTGACAGCTTCTTTTTCTTGTTATCTTTCTTGCCTTCCTTTTTTTTTTTTTTTTTGAGACCAAAATAAAATCATTAAAAGACAAAAAAATTCAACCTGACATTGCATGTGACTCAGTGGCAGATGTAGTGGTTTGTGCTTCCAGACATAGCTCCTGAGCAGAACACTTAAAAAGACTTTTAATTGGGAAGTGAATGTGACTCTTGATTGAGCTACCTTTCGTTGTCAGGATGTAGCTGTTCAGCTCAGTTCGGTTGCTCAGTTGTGTCTGACTCTTCGCGATCCCATGGACTGCAGCATGCCAGGCTTCCCTGTCCATTGCCAACTCCCAGAGCCTATACAAAATCATGTCCATCACATTAGTGATGCCATCCAACCATCTCACCCTCTGTCATCCCCTTCTCCTCCTGCCTTCAATCTTTCCCAGCATCAGGGTCTTTTCAAATGTAGCTGAAGAATGAGATGTGGCTAAAGAGTGAGATATTCCTCTGTGAGTGAGATTTCCCCAACTGTTTTGCTCTCAAGAGCTTCTTACTATTTTTCCTTACATCTTTTGAAAAGATTTTTTAACATATTCATATAATTTGGAAGTTTCTATACTCACCTACATGGTCTTAACTAGAGAAATGTAAATTTCCTTCTTGAAATACAAGAAATCTCTTTTTGGAATATTGAAAACAGCTTTAAAAATAGAGTTCCCCTGAAAGGGAATTGTTGCTATTTTGAGATGGTCAGCAGAATAGAGTGAGCAACATAGATATTTTATATGAAAAAAAAAAACAAAAACAAAAATGAACTATAGGGCTGTTTAAATATTTCTTCCTCATACAATACAAAGCATAGTGTAAACACTGCTTATATCTTGTGTGTATTAGTCGCTCAGTCTTGTCTGACTCTTTGCGACCCCATGGACTCTAGCCTGCCAGGGTCCTCTGTCCATGGGATTTTCCAGGCATGAATGCTGGAGTGGGTTGCCATTTCCTACTCCAGGGGCTCTTCCCAACCCAGGGATACAACTTAGTTCTCCTGAATTGCAGGCAGAGTCTTCACTGTCTGAGCCATATTTTATGGAAATTAAAATACAGAAATAGTGTTCTTGTAAAGTTGGGGAAAATGCTTGTATCACACTGAGGCCAAATAATGTCATTCTTCACTGCTCTTCATTGCTATTCACAGGCCCTGCTCTGAGATACTTTTTCCCTAGGTTCAAATTTTCAAGCAATCTGCGATCAGAGAGTATATTTTCAAAACCCCTGAATAATTAAGCACCGTAACACCTCCTTTTATGCAACATATAGTGCAATTATCACATGTCAGCTGAATTCTCTCAAGTCACACACTGTCTTTGAGTATCTTCACACACACCTTCTCCTGGGATCATGCCTGCATGTGGGAGTTCCATTCATAAAGCCCAGAGTCTTTGCTTCAGAGCTGCTATATTTAATGAGATCAATGGCCAGGTCTCAAGATGAAGTCCTCTGGCCAACTGCTTCAGAATAACCTGGAGTGCCTGTTAAAAATGCAGAGACCCAAATCCAGAACCACTGATTCATTTCTGGAGATGAGATGTATAGTCTGAATTTCGTGTAGGCTCCTTTTGCAGCTAGAGAAGGTTGAAGATGGGGGCTGTCCCTGGTGCTAAAAAGCCTCCAGGTCCCCGTAGGCATCAGTCACCCTAATACCTCTTCTCTTTCCTTGATCACTCCAGCACCTCCAGGCCCCTGAGCCTGACTCCCACCAGGCCTTAAACCCTTCTGGGTGCTCCTTGTAATTTTTCCTTAAAGTGTTTTGAGAAATGATCTCATTTGTAAAGCATGGATTTAGGAGTGGGTGTAAATGCTGAGTAGGTAGGGGTGAGGTGAGGGAGTTGAAGAGTTTTGTCCCTTTGTCCTAAGAACTCTGCCCTCATAGGATGAACTTGATCGCATTAGTTCTTCCTGGGGTGGGGGATGGGAGTAGGGGTGGGAGATACTCAGTGCAGGGCCTCGTAGAAAAACATCTCCACTGAGTGAGATGGACACCCACATTGATATGATTTGGGAGCCTTATGGTTCTTTCTCCAATAGTTTGGTTCAGGACCATAAGAATCTTAGCTTATTCTTCCTGAAAGTGAGTCACTCAGTTGTGTCCAACTCTTTGCGACCCCATGGACTACATAGTCCATGGAATTTTCCAGGCCAGAATACTGGAGTAGGTAGCTTTTCCCTTCTCCAAGGAGTCTTCCCAACCCAGGGATCAAACCCAGATCTCTTGCATTGTAGCGGGATTCTTTACCAACTGAGCTAATAAACTAAATTGTGGATGAAATGACCTAGAATCACTGTTGTTGTTTTTCAATTGAAGTAAACTTGATATACAACACTATTAAGTTACAGGTATGTAATATAGTGATTCACAATTTTTGAAGGTTATATTACATTTATAGTTATTATAAAATATTTGCTATATTCCCTGTGTTGTACAATATATCCTTGTATCTTATTTTATACCTAATAGCTTATACCTCTTAGCACCCTACCCCTGCATTGCCCCTCCTTCCTCATTTGGGTTTTTAAACATATATATTCATTGACAATTCACAAGTGGATAATTTTGAGCTCACTTGAAAGAGGCTTTGATTCCAATGTAACTAATGGATGTATCTGAGGTAATAAGAGAGGAGTAGGGGGAAGAACAGTCCATCTGGAACTGGAAGGGAGGTCTAAACCGAGGCCCACCTCTTATTGGTAGAATCACAGGTGAGGCATATTGTCTGCAGAGCGGCCCGTGTGGAGAGGTCACCTGAGGCTGGGATTCGGCTGTACGGTCACCATCTCTATGTCCCCCAGGATGGGGCTGGCCCTGGACTCCTAATCCTGGTGCCTGGAGTGGAACTGAGTAAATCATAGGCTCTCTCCTAGGTTTGAAAGCTTGTCCCCTCTCTTCCGTGTATTCCCCATCACCCTGCGCCAATACTGAAATTGCTCTGGGAAATGCAGGGCAGCACCAGCCCTGACAGCCCTGGACTACTTGACACCGCTCAGAGGTCACACCTTGCAGGAGGGGGACATCAACAGGGAGCTATGACTGGGATACGGGGGTCAGGAAAGGCCCGGAGAGGAGGACTGATTACAGCCGCATCTGGGTAGACCTGTCAGGGGAGTGTAATGTCCTCGGTTCTGTCTCGTCACAACAAAGATTTGAAGCAACGGTCATTGAAGCCCTCGGCGCGTCACAGCTCTTAGACAGTCCATGTTATAGTTCTCCAACACGCCAGTTTTATTTAGAAAATAAAGGAAAATACATCCTCGAGGCATGAGGGCATGCCGACCCAAAAGACACGAAGAGAGAGAGAGCGAGCGAGCATGGGCTCAGGAGAGACAGAGAACGAGCAGAGAGAGCCCCTGGCCCCTTGGCTCCTCATTTTATCTTTTTCCCTCCCTCTGGGCCTGCTCTATGTAAACTGGGCTAGCCAGGAATGCTGTTTGTCCTACATGAGGTCCTCACTCCAGTCCTCGGACCTTCCTTTGTTCTATTTTTGCAGGCCTTTCCCTTCCTTGTCTTTTAGCCACTGCCATTCTGGACTCCTGTTTCCTATGCTAACTACCTAACAGACCCATGGGCAATCGGAGAGCCTGGGGACTGGGGAAATGGGGAAGGACATGTGGAAAATGTGAGAAGTAAGAATGAGGGATGAGAAGTTAGTAATAGTCATTTGTAAGTGATTTATAGCTTTCATACTCCTGAACCCTTTTGATCCTTCTGAGAACACTCAATATGTAGGTAGGGGTGGGTCTTATCCCCAGTTTACACAGGGAGATACTAAGTCACAGAGAGGAAGTGACTTGCTCGAGGCTAGCTGGGACCAGCACACAGGTCTTTTGTCTCTTGTTGGGCTCTTCTATTTCTCCTGGTTCCACGCTATGGACTACTAGACAGAGAGTAACCCCAGACTGGCTCTGCCTACTTCATAATTCTGCCCAGGGTCAGACAAGTAGGGGATAAGTAATCAGAATAGGAGGCATATCTAGGAGATTGAACTTTCCCCCAAGGTTGACTTATAGTAAATGGATGTCCATGACCAATGGTGTTTCATTAGGCTGAGCTGCATAATGGGTCTTTAATGTGGGTAAGACAAGACCACCCAACTCACTTTTAACTGATGAAGCTGAAACCAGATCTGTAGAGGTGAAAGGCTTATGCATTAGCCCTGGGATAATAGATTTCCAGATGGCTGGAATTGGACCTCTGTCTCTGCCTTTGGCCAGTGATATTGACCAATAAACTGCTTTATGTCAATAGATCAGGGATAAAGTATAAGTGAATGCTACATGTAGATAATAGCCTTTATTCAGGGTCTTTTGTAACTACTTAATGTACAGTCTTAAGACTCTCAGAGGGGAAATGTTCTGAGAAACCTCTTTGAAAGTCTTCTACATGATGCATTTTGTAAGGGGTAACATATGCTAAAATCAAGCAAGGTGTACTAGTAAGAAGGAAAGTGATAAGGGCACTTGTGAATGGTTTGAACAGTGCTTATTGCAAATAACCTCAGCTTTCCCAACATCTCCACAGAGGTAATTTTAAAGCCGTGTTATGAGTGACACACAGAAAGGTAGAAGACTCTCCTTGACAGAGCTGTCATTTTCCTCCTAGAGAAACACAATTATTTCCCAGCCTGCTGTATATAAATGTAAATGTATGTCTCTGAGAAGGTTACTCTCCCCTGTGAATTAATGGAGTCCATCTGAAAAGAGGCAATGAATGGGCTACTTGTAAATTATGACTTCCTGGGTTGTTTCTTTGACATTCAGTTGAAAGAGACGGATCTGGTTGAGGTCTGTAAATGTGCCTCTTTACCTGTGGGCTGTAAGTGTATTTGCATGGGAGGGAAGTGGATGCAAAGGTGCAGGGGAGAGGGCCCTCAGCACATAGGTGAGCAGGTGACCTCTTTTAGCGATGGCTTTTTAAAGTTGCTTTGATTGGTCTGAGGAGAAAATGACTTAAAAATTATTGGTGGAGTTTAGACACTGAATTTAATGTCCCCTTCACATTCTGAATATGGCACACTATTGTTAGAAATAACCCCCAAAGTGAATAGGGTTGAAAGCGAAGGTAGGGCTCTGAGGAAGAAGCCAGCTGGGATGAATGGTGATGCAAAGAGCCCTCAAGGCAGAAAAATGCAAAGTACATCCTGGATATTTGTGTGTTTGCTAGTAAGTTGGCAGAGATGTAAGAGATTTGTACCAGTTAAGTCTGCAGCAAAAATCAGAATTTAGGAGGCAATGTGAGAAATCACACTTGCAGATTTTCTAGGAAGATAGAGGGGGACAGAATTGCCTGCCTCTCTCCTCCCAATATTTGCCATGTTGATCTGAAGTATAACATCATGTTTTAAAATGAGGTTGAAAGAAAGTCTTCAATCCTTTTATTGGAGAGAGTAGTTCCCTGGTTTCATAGTTTTTCCCTGTGTACAGGTTGCAGCCAGAATCACACACGATGAGTTTTCTGGTTATACAAAGAAATGGCGTCAAAATACTTCAAATAACTTTGCCTCCTACTTTCTTTTTGATTTTGTTCTCAGTATAATTGAGGCAAAGGCGAGGTATGCGGTTAGGGATGTTCTTTTCTCTTAGTTTCTATTTCTAATTATAAAAGGACACGGCATTGTTTATTCCTGCTTACTGTGTGCCTTGATCCGTTCTGAGTGCTTGACTAGGTTTATCTCCCAGGAGCCTATGAGATAGTGCTTTGGACCGGCTCTTGAGGCAGAAAGCAGGTGTGAGGAGGAAGTTTATGGGGCATGCTCTTGAGATTGACCCCTGTGGGCGGAAGTGGTGGGCTGGAGGAGAGGGAGGAGCCGCCCTGCCGTGAAGCTGCCGCAGAGGACTCTGCAGACCCCACTGGGAGCCAGGAAGGCCGTTCAGCTCCATTTCACCTTGAGGCAAGGGGACTAGACTTTTACACCCCTCGCCCCGCCATTCTCCCCTTTCCCACCTCCCCATGGTCAGTGGATGTCAGATGCCCCCAGGAAGGGGTGTGACCCTGGGCAAGGCCATCTCTCAACAGCTGAGATCCATTTTGATGCTGTCAATATCCCTAGCAGTTGGGGATGGACTGCATGAGTACTGAATGGGGCCGTCTGGGTACCCCACCACAGCAGTCAGTACAGATATTAGTCCCCTTTTTATAGCAGAAAGCAGAGGCTTCAAGAATTTAATGATTTGCCCAAGGTCACACAGCAGTGCAGAGGGCCAGGATGAGCCCTGCACAGTCTGGTCCAGGACCCACACTCTGAATTGCCATTTGGCTTCTCCTCGAAATCAGATATGTAAACTAGTAAGTGAATAACATGCTTTCGAAGAGAAGTACTTGAAGCTCTGAAGAAAATAGAAGAGGGCGTATACTGATACGAAGTGAACATGCTGAGAAGCCCAGGGGGCTTAGTGATGAAGAATCTGCCTGCCAGTGCAAGAGATGCTGGAGACACAGGTTCGATCCCTTGTGCAGGGCGGTGACTGCTAGCCAACCATTCTTCTTTCTGGCACACAGCCAGTTGGCATTATCTGGTTTCCCTTTTGGTGATGTGGGCCACTTCCCAGCCGACCAATAGAGTCTCTAGATAGCATGCTTCTTCCCCTGACCTGGGGGCTGCAGTGTCTGGGGCAGCCTTGGAAGTTGTTGTTTAAGACAGCGGAGCTGCCACAGGCCTGGGTCTCTCGGGTTCCGGTGGGTCAGAGATCAGCTGCCCTGGAGCCCTCATCCTGGGTTGTTAGTCACATGAGTGAGAAAGAAACGCATTCTTTGTTGCTGTAGTTCACTCGCCAAGCCGTGTCCGACTCTTGGCAACCCCGTGGCATGCAGTACGCGAGGCTTCCCTGCCCTCCCTCACCATCTCCCAGGGTTTGTCCAAGAAGCTTATTCTTTAAGCTCTGGAGTTTTAGGGGGTGGATATTTGTTATTGGAGCTTATTTTACTCTCATGAGTACAGTATAGAAATTTATTTAAAATGCTTAGGATAAATAGCATAGTCTATGGGTAGTTATTACTGGGGTAGAATGATGGTTAGTTTTGTGTGCCAACTTGGCTGTGACACAGTGCACAGATATTTGGTCAACTGTTAGTCTGGATGTTTCTGTGAAGGTAATTTCTTTTTTTTTAATGAGATTGACATTTAACTTGGTGGAGCCTGAGTAAAGCAGATTCCCCTCTGTGATGGGGCCAGACCTCATCTGGTCAGTCGAAAGCCTTAATATAAGAACAGAGATTGAACTCCCCCGAGTAAGAAGGAATTCAGCCAGCAGTCTGCCTTCCAGCTTCCATTGCAACTTCTGCTTTTCCTGGTTCCCTAGCAGACTGCCTTTGGACTTGAACTCCCCTCTTTCTTGAGTCTCCAGCCTACCCCATCAGAATTTGGTCTCGCCAAACCTCCATAATCACGTGAGTCAATTCCTTAAAATAAACCTCTCTACACACATCTGTTAGTTCTGTTTGTCTAAACAACTCTGATGATGTAAGTAGTTGTTAGCATTTGAAGCACTCAGATGAAGAATCTTTACTTCAGAGATGGCTGTGGTGTCGTCATATATCATTATAGAAATCTGCTGCAAGAAGTTTGTTAATTAACATAAAGAAGGTTTGAAATACATTTAAAAACATTGGTGTAATGGGTTGTATTCAAGATGCATGGCTGGCTCAAAAGATTAAGTCTCCATCAGCTTTGAAAGAATGAGATACAAGAATCTGCCAAGACCAGTAGTCTTAGGCCCAGAGCTCTACTGGGCGGGACCAATGCTTCACAGAGCACTGTACATCCTGTCCGGTCAGGGGTCTAGCTGACGCTGCTGCTAGTTTCTTTGCAGGAGACCCCAGTTCGATTCCTGGGTTGAGAAGATCCCCTGGAGAAGGGATAGGCTACCCACTCCAGTATTCTTGGGCTTCTCTTGTGGCTTAGAAGGTAAAGAATCCACCTGCAATGCTGGAGACCTGGGTTTGAACCCTGGGTTGGGAAGATGCCCTGGAGGGGATCATGGCAACCCACTCCAGTATTCTTGCCTGGAGAATCCGCATGGACAGAGGAGCCTGGTGGGCCACAGTCCACGGGATGGCAAAGAGGCAGACACGACTGAGCGACTCAGCACGCCTGTGAGTGGATTTGGAAAAACCGCACAAACCTTTGTGCTGGTCTTGTGTGTGCATTGGTGTGTAGTAAGAGAAAGCAGAGGTGGGTAAGGCTGTTGGCTTTTATATTAAATATTCTAGTTTCTTCTTAGCTTTTCTTACTGGTTTTGATGCACATCTTTAAAACCACCCTCAAGCATTCCAGTGAGATGGCCCCTTTCTTTGCCACAGTGAGCTTGATTACAGCATACCTTCCATCATATCAGCTATTTTGGTTGCTACCGATGCTCAGATACCCTTTCACAGTTTCCCCGGAAAACTGAGGGTGTATGGCATCTAAATATTAATAAGTGGTATGTCATTGTATTTAGAAAGCTGTTCTCTCTCTCCCTGCAAAAATGGTAATACTAAAATATTATGCTCTTGGATTGACATTGCTGTAGTGTGATGGGCTCATTTGTATTCATGGAAAGCTTCAAAACAAGTATCTTGGTCTGCAGATTTTTCTAGTTAAATAGCTAGAAAAACCATCTACCACTGTCTCATTTGAACCTTCTGTAGCTGCTTATTTCCTCTTCTTTTTAATGCATAAATAAAACCCTCAGATTTTATTTACAATTTCCCTTTGACTTTTCTTTACTCATAAATACCACCTTGAAGTTTTTTGCACGAGTTCATTTATAAGAAGTTTATTATGTTACCTGTCTGATGCAGTGTTAAAAGGCAAATTGCTATAATTCCCCATTATTAAGGAATTATTATTAATAAATACTGTGATGCCTTGCTACAAAACATTAAAGCATATAATTTTCTCCTCTGTGTTAATCTTCATTACATACCAAATGTGAAGCTTCATTGTTATTTGGTGGTGGTATTTAGGAACATTCTCTCAAAAGCACAACAGTGCTGGGGAATTGTTGCCTCTGGAGTTAATAGAAGCTACTTATTATCTGTTCAGCCCCAGAGAATCTAATTTTTAAATCTGTAATATGAGAACTTTTAGGGGGTGGGGAGCAGAATTCATGTGGCTGTAAGGATCAAGGGAGCTGGAAAAAAGGGGAGATTTTTCTAAAAATATAATATCAACTGGTCATTAATTGACTGACTGATTAAAAATTTTTGAACACTAATATAACCCAAGCAAGCATGTGTGTGCATGTACGTTCACACTCAGATATTCATATCTCAGGGCTATTCTGCACTCTATTTAACCATTCCTTTGTTTTGGATTTTCAAATTGTTCTCAGTTGTTCCAATTATAAATAATGTTACAGTAACTTTTTAAATACATAAATCCTCCAAAATCTGTGATTATTTCACTAGAGAAGATTCTTGGAAGTGAAAATTACTGGGTCAAAGAGTGTGGACTTAAGTGTTTAATGCATATATTTCATAAATTCTGCTTTCCTAAAAGATAACCCAATTTGTCTTCCTAACTAGGAGTTTGTGAGAACAGCCATCTCTCCACACACTTATCAGTACCTAACAGTAGCATCTCATTGTTTTTTTCATTGCATATCTATGGCTATTAGTAATTAGTAAGGCTAAACATATTTTCTAATGATTTATTAACCAGTTCCAATTTTCTGAGAATTGTCTAATTGCATATGCCTATGCCTGCCAATGCAGGAGACATAAGAGGCCCTGGTTCGATCTCTGGGTCAGGAAGATCCCTTGAGGAGAGCATGGCAACCCACTCCAGTGTTCCTGGAGAATCCTATGGACAGAGGAGCCCGGCAGGCTACAGTCCATAGGGTCACAAAGAGTCAGATGCAACCGAAGTGACTTAACACACATGCATCTTTGTAGTAGATGTTAAATATTTGTCTTAATTTATAGCAATAGCTTACATGTGAAAAATAGTCAACCTTTATTATATTGTTTGCAAATACATTTCCCATCATTTACATATGAAAAATATTAAATTTTTATTATATTATTTGCAAATACATTTCCTATCATTTGATTTCACCATTTTCTGGTGAATGGATGTTTATATTGTTTTATGTGGACAAATATAAATATCTATTTATTAAATATGGGCAGTGGATATGTGTGCATTTAATATATATATTTTTCTATCTTAAGATAATTTTTAGATAAAACAAATTTAAAGTCGTACCTGCTCATTAAAGATTTCTTTCATTTTATTTCAGCTTATTAAACCCTTCCATTTTTCCTAGCTCTGTTTCATGAAGAATTCGTTTCTTTCCCTTTGGTTTGTTTCACATAGTGCTGCTATTGTTAACTTGCCTATCTTCGTGCTAGATGGTGAACTAGAGCCTTGTACGTCTGACTGTTCAATGTCTGGTTGGTCTCATTAAACACTGAATAAAGGGAAGGACAGCCTCTGGAGGAGGAAGGGCTATGAGAAAGATATGCAGTCCAGGTGGTGACACCGCCTTCTCATCCTGAGGCTGTGGGAATGATAGATCTTCAAACTAGGAAGCTCTTGGCAGAAATGACTTCACACAGATTTCATACCGTGGGCATGCTGAATCAGTCGGAATATTTGAGATTCATCATGAATTCATGTCAGCCTTCCTCCACATACCCCTCTCCCAGGATTTTTTTTAAAAAAAATATTTATTTATTTATTTGGCTGCGCTGAGTGTTCACTGCGGCATGTGGGATCTTTCGTTATGGCATACAGAATCTTCAGTTGCTGTGTGGGATCCAGTTTCCTGTCCAGGGATTGAATCCGGGCCCTCTGCATTGGGAATGTGGAATCTTAGCCACTGAACCATGCGGAAAGTCCCTCCCAGGATGTTTAAACACCACATACACCTTCATCGATGATATTAGAGAGATCAAGAGTAAGGAAGAGACATACCACACTGGATCCTCCCATCACCAACAGCACTTAATGAACTATACAGCATGACATAATATTTTGTGTTAATAAAAGCTTTGGAGTTAGTCTTGTCTTCTAAAAAGAAGCCAGCTTCTTAAAAGGCCTGTCTGTGTTATTTGTGCCTTATTTCCTACAGTGTCCAGAAAATTGCTGAACATCTATTAGATGCTCAGTGAGTTCCAAGGGGTTCTAACTTCCTTTTCCTTTGCAGATTGCTATTCTTAGCACTTTTATATACAACAGGAGGACTTTATTTTTTTAGTCTTCCAGGATTTTCATTTTTAACCAAATGTGTTTTTTTTTTATATTCCAGGCTAAGAATAAATATTCTAAATGTAATGTTAAATCCCAATTGAATACATAGGCTATTTTTTTCAAAGCCTCAATTTGGATTCTTATTTCAGCTCGCGGTTCCCTTGTTATTTTATGTCATAGCCAGATAGGAGTTGTCCAGAAGGTTCTTCTCTCATCTAACTGCAGCCCTGTTTCTCCCTTAAATCTGTGGAGTAGCTTGTTAGATGAGGCATCTTGCTCTCTTTATCTGCTCCAGACTGGAGGCAGAGAGTGGAGCGTCCAGGAAATACTAGGAAAGAAAAACTAGATGACCCAGCATGAGTGGAGCAATTTGGTGAAGAAGAGTCAAATTGAAATAACACTCTGGTATTTGAGAGTGTTGAGTTGTCATCATTAAGAGGTCAGAGCTACATGGATCAGAAGTTCTAGGCAGCACAAAGGAGTTGTCTGAAAGCAGCTTCTTCTGGGAAATCAACCACTGTCTATGTTGGATGCTTACATGATGAAAAAAGAAAGGCAGAAAGCAGCATCTTAGAAGGTGAGGTCCCTATGGAGACCTCCCGATGTTACCCCTTCATACCCATACAGCTATGTACTTCTAACCATTGTTGTTTTTTGACCTTTCTAGTTTCAGCCTTAGGTATCTCTTCTCATGGTTTTGCTAGACTTTTTCCCCCAGTTTTTAAAAATTGTGTTAAAATAGCCATAATATAAAATTTACTGTATTAACTGTTTTAAAGTGTGCTGTTTCATTGTATTAAGTACATTCATAGTGTTAGTTGCTCAGTCATATCCAACTCTTTGTGACCCCATGGATTGTAGCCTACCAGGCTCCTCTGTCCATGCAATTTCCCAGGCAAGAATACTGGAGTGGGTTGTCATTTCCTTCTCCAGGGGATCTTCCCAACCCGGGGATTGAACCCAGGTCTCCCACATTGCAGGCAGATTCTTTACCATCTGAGCCAAGTACATTCACTGTTTTGCTGGATTTTCAACACCAGAATTTTCAAGATTTCTTGCCTCAGCCCATGAGGCCACCAGGGCAAATGGACTGGCACCTGGCATTGTATGAATTAATCTGGAAATTAAAAAAATTGTGTTGTACAATTCAGACTGACTTCATTTGGATTGTGGTGGTGGTGATTTAAATGTGAGGCTAGAAGGAAAACCTGGCTTTGTTGTCAAGTGTGACGCTCAGAGAATTTTACTGGTGTGAGAATTCAGATATAAAAGTCTTTGGAACTTCTGGAGTGGAACATTCATCCTGCACTTAAACTGGTTTCCTATGTTGATGCTCATTCCTGTGCTGGGTTCACGTTTCAGCTCTTCTGAGGCATCTCCTAAAGGCAGAGCAGGCAACCACCTTGTCCTGCATGTCTTCTGTGGTTGTGCTAGGGATCAGATGTGGGCTTCCAGGAAGGTCTCTTTTCTGTTCTGTGCCGCGGTTCATCCTGCAGATAACGGCAGCACTTTGCACATCACGGAGGAGTGGCAGGAGTCATCTGATCTGTGTAAGTAGCACCACTGACTCGCGCTGTCTTCATTGGGACTGTCAGATGGGCTAACCCTCATTTGTTCTTCTTTTTAAAAAAAATTTGGTGGCACTGTATCTTTGTTGTGGTGCGCAGGTTCTCTAGTTGTGGGGCAAGGGCTTAGTTGCCCCTACAGCACGTGGGATCTTAGTTCCCCAACCAGGGGTTGGACCCACGTCCCTTGCATTGGAAGGTGAATTCTTAACCACTGGACCACTAGGGAAGTCCCAACCTTGTTTTGTTCTTAAAAAGCATCTTGCCTAGGAATCATCAATACTTTCTGGATGCTGTGTGTGTGTGGGGGGGCATTATGAATGTATGCTACTGCTTTGATTAGCCATTTCCCCCTATTTACTCAACAGCTAAAACAAACCCGTGTAGTATTAATAAACTTAAT
This sequence comes from Odocoileus virginianus, assembly GCF_023699985.2. Classification (NCBI taxonomy): domain Eukaryota; kingdom Metazoa; phylum Chordata; class Mammalia; order Artiodactyla; family Cervidae; genus Odocoileus; species Odocoileus virginianus. Next base: position 60,858,475 of record NC_069687.1, on the reverse strand, counting down.
GACACTTGCATTTTTGCTGCTCACTTGGCAGGCATTCTGCTTCCCTCCACGTCAATGAAAGAAAAGTGAAAGTGTTAGTCACTCAGTTGTGCCAGACTCTTTGAGACCCCATGGATTGTAGCCCATCAGACTCCTCTGTCCATGGGATTCTCCAGGCAAGAATACTGGAGTGGGTTGCCATGCCCTCCTTCAAGGGATCTTCCTGACCCAGAGATCGAATCTGGGTCTCTCACATTGCAGGCAGATCCTTTACCATCTGAGCCACCTTTGCGAATTGTAGGTTTCAACAAATCATTAAGGGGGTATAGATTTCTAGTTTATTCTTCCTTTCCTTTTATGTTTTCTATCCCCTTCTTCCTTCTTTCCTCCTTTCTTCCTCTGGTGTAGAACATACAGTCTAGTCAACACTCACTTTCTTTGGTAAAGATCAGTCTACTTTTTGATTATACCTATCGCACATGTAACTGTTTCCTTGCAGGTATATTTATTGAGAAGATCTGGAGAGAGATACTCTGAGGTTGCTGTGTTTATTACATTTGATGTACTATAACTAAGAAATTGGGTTTTTGCATTTTTAAAAATATTGCAGTTTATACTTCATAATATCCCGCACTTAAAGAACATGATTACAGCTAATTATCATTTAGAAAATTATTTTTTGCTTGATTAGGGATTTTAACTATGTGTACTCAAATCTAGTGGGTCTTCATTATGTGCATTACTTTCCATTCCACATTGGCTTAAATATTAATATATGGAAATTTAGCTTCGTTTGCTATACTTTTTGATGTCAGGAGCATAATCAGTGTAATTGGCTTAGATTGTTTTTTCTCCTGTTTGTATTTCATATTATCTAATGTCATTAGTGAGCTGACTACTGAGTGGGTAATCTGCATTTCACAACAGCTTCTTGAGCACATTATTGCCATTGATTTTGATTATTTTAATTTCCCTTCACCCCAGGCAGGGCCTCAAGCTGTGCAATATTATTCAAAGAACTGCTTTCTTCCATTCAGTGAGCAGCTCTTTTTTTTAAAAAATAAAATTTATTTTATTCAAGTGTAGTTGATTTACAATGTTTTATTAATTTCTGCTGTACGGCAAAGTGATTCAGATACATATGTGTGCGTGTGTATGTACACATTCTTTTTCATATTCTCTTCCATTCTGTTTCCTGTTCCTGAACACCCATCAGCATTCTAAGAAATGATGATGTTTTTACTTGGTTGGGGACTGTGTGGGCGGGGGCTAATTTGATTTTTGTAGCCTATGGGTGTTGCTGGGTAGCTTAAGACTTGTGTGCATTTATTCTGAGTGGTGGTTAACATGAGAGCCTCTGGTGCCCAGAGGGAAGCTGGATGCCTGGTCTGGTCTGCTCGCAAGGTCTGAGCAGGGCACCCAACAAGCCCAAAACCTTGAATGGAGCCAGGCTCCTCATCCACAGAACTCAGGGGGCGTCTGTTGCTGGTACCCGGCAGCCCTGAGGCTTACATGTTAGTCTTTTGCCCTGGGAAAATGATTGCTGGATGGACATGGGGATTCGAATCCTACTTCCTTTCGGTTTTTACATGTATTCCAAAACTAACTGTAAAAAGAACCCCACATTAGAGTCTAAATTTGGCTATGGTCAGCCGCAGATTCTGCTAGCCCTCTGGCTGCGATCCTTGTGTGCTGTGAAAATGGTGGTAGTTGTTAAGTCATTTGTTACTGAGCAGAATCTTGAATGTTAAGGCTGTAAGGAAATGACCAGTGCCAGTATTCTGCTTCTGTCTTTTTATAGACAAGAAAACAGAAGCTTAGAGGGTGGATGACTGGCTTGAGATGACACAGATGAGTGGTAGAGCAGAGGGAGAATCCCTCTTTCCTGGGCAGAGCTCTTGTTTATTTTTTTCCTTTTGCCATCTTTTGCGTGAGCAAGAGGATAATTTGCTGATTTTTAAAACAAATTATTTATTTTAGCGTGCACAGGATTTATTGTTTTTTCTTTTTAAAAAAGTTATTTATTTTTCATTGGAGGATAATTGCTTCACGATATGGTGTTGGCCTTTGCCATATGTCAGCATGAATCTACTTTTTAAAATTGAAGTGTAGTTGATTTACAATACTGTGTTTGTTTGAGGTGTACAGTGTAGGGATTCAGATTTTTTGCAGGTTACATTCTATTGTGGGTTATTACAAGACATTGGCTATGTGCACTTTAATTCTCAGCGGTCCCTTGTTACCAGATGACCCAGTGTAGCAACATATTGTGCACACCTGCTAACCATACCATCCATGTGGGTGATTGGCAGCTATATATGCACACATGTAGTTCAACGCGTTGTTTTGGGGGCAGAGGTTTTTATAAGGCAAATGAGAAGACAAAAGGAATGGAATTAAAAGAAATGTGCACATGTGTCTACACACATATACATGTTAAATGTTCTAGCAGAGTGATTCTGCCTGAATGTGACCTAAGACAGCTTGGATTAAAGAGTTTTTTCCTCCTTTTTCCTGTTAGGGCGGACTTTTCGCTCCTGTTGTGCTGGAGAAGTGCAGTCATCTGATGCTAAGTGTTCTGGACTCCATGGAAGCCATGGCCTCTGGTTAGCACTTTTCTTCACTGTTTGGTTTGACCCAAGGATCTGGAAGTGGAGGCAGCTTCCTTGGGGAGTATGGAGGGGGAGAACTGGGCAGGAATTTTCTGTTTGAAGTTTCTGTAATAATTAGTTTAGGACCCACCAAAGTGTAATTTCTCATGAATTTAATTATTGTAGGAATTCTTCATTATCAAAAGGATTTTTAAATGTTTTAATCAAGAAGACTCCAGGGTGAGTATTTTAGGCTATGTGACATTAGTGTCCCTAACCAGCAGTTCCTCTAACAGTTGGTTTAAGTTAATTGGGTATCATCAAAGGAGGAAAATAAAATTGATCCAGGCAGTATTTTACTGCACATGTCTAGAAACAAGCATCTTAATCCTAAATAATCATTTCCTGCTGTTTCCTCTTTGGGCCAGGCTGTTCCTTGTTTTAACCTTGTGTTGGTTTCTGGTACAGGGATGTGGGTTAACGTCCTTCCTTCTGAGTTGTGTGTGAGAACCCGAGCTCCTGGCATACCCAGAATGTGCCTGCCTGACACCACTTTTTTGGTCAATTCAGTGAAAAGCACCAGGTGAGTGGGCGGCTTGGCATGAAGTAAACCTTGGACTGGTTGGAACATTTGTGGACTGACTGCATTTTATATGGGTTGCCAGGGAGCTTTCAAAGCAAATGGACCTGGATACTGAGACTCATTTACTTAGTGAAAAAGACAGAAGGGTGGGCTAAGTTAGTGACTTCTAGACTCTGGGATTTCACTGACCATTAAAATATGTAAAATGGTTTTGAAGACTGACATAGAATTATCAATATTTCTTTTTGCCAAGTAAGGGCATTACAAAAGAATCAAGGAATCACCTACCATGACTACCATGTATGTGTGTATGTCGGGGGGAGGAGTTTAACAACAAATGACAGCCATTACATTCAAATAAAAGACTCTATGAAAACTTAACTATGGTGTCCTAATTATTTTTCATGTCACCAAAGACTGGTAAAAACTGGCATTTAACCACTGAGCCAGGTGACCTTTCAAGAGTCTCTTCTAAATATCATGGGCTTTCCTGGTGGCTCAGACAGTAAAGAATCTGCCTGTAATGTAGGAGACCTGGGTTCAATCTCCAAATCAGGAAGATCCCCTGGAGAAGGGAATGGCTACCCACTCTAGTATTCTTGCCTGGAGAATTCCATGCACATATGAGCCTGGGGTCACAAAGAGTTGGACATAACTGAGCTACTAACACTTTATAGATATAACGCTGGCTTGAATTTAACTTATTCTTCACTATGACCTAAAGAGCCTTTGTTCTTTTCATTGTTTTCCTTCTAGGTAACTCTTCCCTTTCGTGCATTTTCTCTCTTTCCTTATTCTATCTCTCCTGCTTGGTCCCACTGCCTCCTTCTCCTCTTCTGTTTTCCAGGTACTCTCTCAAGGGCAGAAAGGCTGTGTGTCACCACCCCGGGGGCCCCTGTCCAAGGGCGCTGTTCTCCAATCTGGCTAGAACACTGCTTATACAGTCCGCACGGTGGAGATTCTGTAAAACATCTTTGTTTTGCTGACATCACCTTTTTGTAGACACTTCTTGGCTGTAATCCTTCAATTAGCTGGGCATCTACCAAGTAGTTTTGTGTTCCGAATATTTTTCCAATTAGTTAATCTCTGCTGTACAAGACAAAATCAAAAAAGTTTTCTTCGATCAAGATATATTACGCCGCTGCCTTCTCTTCCATCTACTGGGTCTATTACTCTGTCATAAAAATAGATTAATGGCCTGAAAATTTCACCAGAGCTTGTTTTCTCATGACTTTTGCTGATTTGACTGCTTTTGTTTGGGCCAGAATTTACAGTAACTTAGGTTTGCTTGCTTTTTCAGTCCTTGGCTTTCTAGTTTCAGTAAAACATTTCCAATGTATGCAAGAGTGAAGGGCTCCTCACTCTTAAAAATAAGTATATTTTTATAAATAATACAAATAAGTCTGGCTTTGATACCCATAAAATCAGATGAGTTGGCTTTTTGATTAATATTGCATTTGAGGGTTCCTCATTCAAATGACTTACTGGGAACTATTTTATTGGTTAACATGAAACGAAACACCTTCTTTAATGAATTATAGTTATATTCAAATCATCATGAAACATAAAGTACATTAAGTACAGCAGATGGATAGTGTCACCTCAATTTATTTGCTCAGGTGATTTCAAAGACTAGGTAATATATTTTGTCTAATGAAAGAGAATACTGTATAAATTCTTTAAAACTTCAGGTAGTTATTTCTTTTTGTTCTCTCTGTAAAAAATGCAGTAAAGTCTCACTCATTGGGTACCATAATTCTTTCAAGCATTTTGGCAGATGTTTTGTCAGAGATGGCTTTGAAATCTATGGGGTGTTTAGGGTCTTCTATGGCAGAAAAGAGTTAAACATCCAGGAGATTCTAAGTTCTTCAGATGAAACATTGTGGCCCATATAGTCCAAGAGTTAAAAGACTAACAAATTCACACTAATGCTGAGATGTGGGCCTAGCAATTTGAACCTGAGCAGACGAGTTCCAGGAGAGCATGAAGTCTCATAAACCTATGTAAGTTCTGTGTTTAAAGTGTTGGCTTTGCATGAGGGTAACCTGCGAGCTCTGGCATCTCCTGAATGGGTCTGGCCTATTTCAGCAGTGGTATCTTGGACAGAACATTGTACTTGGATAGAATCCCCAGGTCTCTTTCCAAGAATACTAGATAGAGAATCCTGAGAGCACCTTGCTAGCCACTGGCTTGAGAGGGTCTCTGTCTGAGTCATTGTCTCCTCTTACGGGGATGGCAAGACATCACCCAGAGGGTGACTGAGAAGATTATAAGACATCATGTGGAGGGAAATATTTTATGAATTGTGGAGCTCTGTGCAGATACAATATGCTACTGGAGATCAGTGGAGAAATAACTCCAGAAAGAATGAAGGGATGGAGCCAAAGCAAAAACAATACCCAGTTGTGGATGGGACTGGTGATAGAAGCAAGGTCTGATGCTATAAAGAGCAATATTGCATAGGAACCTGGAATGTTAGGTCTATGATCAAGGCAAATTGGAAGTGGTCAAACAGGAGATGGCAAGAGTGAATGTCGACATTCTAGGAATCAGTGAACTAAAAAGGACTGGAATGTGTGAATTTAACTTAGAGGACCATTATGTCTACTACTGTGGGC